>NC_079192.1:145005903-145141055 GCF_029499605.1 Hyla sarda
AAAGAAGAAACCTGCTCCAGCAGGAGAAGAGGACTTACGAATAAAACCCTTTTGGGGATTCTCCTGGATATACTCAGCCATGGCTTTGGTCTCAGGAACTGAAAGAGGATATATCCTCCCACGAGGCGGAGTGGTACTAGGCAGAAGATCAATAGTGCAGTCATAAGGACGATGTGGAGGCAGAGATTCAGCCTGTTTCTTGCAGAAGATGTCTGAGAAATCTTGGTAAGGTGGCGGCAAGCCAGGTGAAGGTGAAAGACGAGAAACAAGTTTACGCAAAACAGGTTGGAGGCAAAAATTTTGACAGGATTGTCCCCAGTGAATTATTTCTCCAGTCCTCCAATCCAGTTGCAGGGAATGGCGTTGCAGCCAAGGAAGGCCAAGAAGAATCTCAGAAGTACAGTGTGGCAGAACATAGAATTCAATCTTTTCTTTAAGCGATACTCTCACTTGCATGATGAGAGATTCAGTAAGGAAGTGAACCTTACAGTCCAGATTTTGTCCATTAACAGAGGAGATGAACAAGGACTTGGCAAGTCGAGTAAGGGGAAGATGATACTTGTGGACTAAAGCCGCATCAATAAAGTCCCCTGCTGCTCCAGAATCCAAAAATGCTGTAGCGCTGAAGGAAGACTTGGCTGAAGCAAAGACTTGTACAGGAATAGTTAAGCTTGGAGAGGTAGTCTTCACACCCAGGGACGCCTCTCCCATGTACTCTAGGTGCGGGCTAGCACAATACAAACACAAATTCTCATTGCGTCGTTGTGACTTCTCCTGTTGCGTAAGACGAGAAAGATCTCCTTGTATAACCTCTTCGGCAAGAAGCGCAAAAGACAGAAGAGGTGGATGTTGGCACACAGGTGTCAGGCGGGCAGATTCCCTCTCAGAGCACAATTCCAGGACTGTCTTGCAGCTGCAGGCGACACCTAGGTCACTATCCCTGGCACGGCTCGACCACACATGTGGCTGAGGAGATGGGAGGCACAGGAGGGATGAGGCAACTCGTAGTCAGGATAGCAGTAGGTCAGGGCAGGCAGCACAGTAGCGTAGTCGGGACGTAGCAGGAGTTTAGTAGGCAGGCGGCAAAGGAGCAAGGTCAAGTCACAAGAGCAGGAGATCTGGTACACGGGAAGGCAATACAAAGGAACAATTTCTTTAGGGCACAAGGCAACAAAGATCCGGCAGACAACTGAGGAGGGTGGAGGAATTTAAAAACAAGCCACAGGTGATTACACTAATGAGCGTACTGGCCCTTTAAATCTTAAAGCTCCGGCGCGTGCACGCCCTAAGGGACGGGGACACGCGCGCCGGAGCAGAGAGGTGGAGGCAGAGGCAGGAGAAACACCCAGAGAGTGACGTACTGGTGCTCGCATGCGGGCGCGTCCTGCGATGCGAGTCCCAGCCCCGTCGGCAGCAGAAGGTAAGGGGACCATGCGTTCACGGCCAGCGTGTGAGGCTGGAGCGCATAGTGTAACACCTACTAATTTTCATGCATAAAGTTATAATTTTTGTGGTAAAATTATTGATGTCATTACAAAGTAAAATTGGTGGCGCAAGAAATAAGCCCTCATATGAGCTGGAGAGGGTTCAAAGACGGGCAACCAGAATAATACGGGGAATGGGAGGACTACAGTACACAGAAAGATTAGCAGAATTGGGGTTATTTCGTTTAGAAAAAAGAAGGCTTAGGGGAGACCTAATAACTAAGTATAAATATATCAGGGGACCTTACAGAGATCTCTCCCATGATCTATTTATACCCAGGACTGTATCTATAACAAGGGGGCATCCTCTATGTTCAGAGTAAAGAATTTTTCTACACCAGCACAGACGGGGGTTCTTTACTGTAAGAGCAGTGAGACCGTGGAATTCTCTTCCCTGAGAAGGTGGTCACGGTGAACTCTGTAAAAGAGTTCAAAAGGGGTCTGGATGCATTTTTGGAGAATAATAACATCGCTGCTTATGGATACTAGATATATAGGGACAGAACGTTGATCCAGGGATTTATTCTGACTGCCATATTGGAGTTGGGAAGGAATTTTTACCTCTAGTATGAGGGTTTTTGCCTTCCTCTGGATCAACTCAGTAGGGACTCATTAGGGTTATTGGTTGAACTTGATGGACTCTGGTCTTTTTACAACCTTATGAACTATTTTACTATGAGTTTGTAGGTGGAAAATTGACAGCGTTATGATGTTCAGAAGGTGAGGAGAAAAAAAACGAAAGTGCAAAAATGGAAAAAACATGTGGTCCTTTACCCCTTAAGGACCCAGGGCATATAGGTATGCCCAGATGCCTTGGTACTTAAGGACACAGGGTGTACCTGTTTGCCTGTGGGAATTCCGGTCCACACCGCTCGCCGGGGATGCTTGCTGAAATCGTTCAACAGGCACACCATGCAAACCCCTGGGGGGGGGGGGTCCTGCGATCTGCATCGATTCCGGGCTGATCAGGTCTCCGGTGACCCGATCGCCTGAAAAATAGAATTGATCGGAGCTGTCAGAGACATCCCCGTTCATTCTAAAGGATCCCCTCTGATTGGCCGGTCAGCACTGACCGGCGAATCGCAGGGCAGGTGCAGGGGGTGAAAGTTAATGGCGGCGACGGCTGCGGAGGCCGTTGATGTGGGGGGACTGGCGGCAGATACCTTGAGGACAGGCGGGGACCGGCGGCAGAAAGGAGGCGCAGGCAAGTGGATGCGGCGGCGACATCAGAGGCAGAGGCAGCAGCCTTTGGCTGTCTGGGCATGCTGGGAGTTGTAGTTTTGCAACATCTGTAGGGCCACAGTTTGGACACCACTGTGCAGTGGTCTCCAATCTGTATCCTTCCAGATGTTGCAAAACTACAACTCTCAGCATGTCCAGACAGTTTAGACATGTTAGGAGTTGTAGTTCTGTAACATCTGGCCCTTCAGATGTTGCAGAACTCTAACTCCCAGCATGCATGAACAGTCTCGGCATGCTGGAAGTTATAGTTTTGCAACATCTAAAAGGACACAGTTTGGAGACCACTATACAGTGGCGTCCAAAATGTAGCCCTCCAGATGTTGCAAAACTTCAACTCCTAGCATGCCGTGATTGTCCAGGCATGCTGAGAGTTGTAGTTCAACAACATCTGGCCCTTCAGATGTTGCCAAACTACAATTCTCAGCATGCCTGCGCAGTCTGGGCATGCTTTGAGTTGAATTTTTATAACCTCTGGGGGGCTACAGTTTGGACACCACTACACAGTGGTCTCCAAACTGTTTTCCTCAAGTTGTTGCAAAAATACAACTCCCAACATGCCCATCGGCTTTCAGTGCATGCTGGGAGTTGTAGTTTTGCAACAACTGGAGGCACACTGGTTGGGAAACATTGTCTGTTTCCTAACTCAGTGTTTCCCAACCTGTGTGCCTCCAGCTATTGCAAAACTATAACTCCCAGCATGCACTGACAGACCATGCATGCTGGGAGTTGTGGTTTTGCAACAGCTGGAGGTAGACTGGTTGGGAAACACTGAGTTAAGTAACAAACTCTCAGTGTTTTGCAACCAGTATGCCTCCAGCTGTTGCATAACTACAACCCCACAGCATGGACAGCCAAAGGGCATGCTGGGAATTGTAGCTTTGCAATTATAGTGGCAAATTTTCAGCTGCAGCTCAAACTCCCAGCGGGAAACTTGCTGTAAACCCCCGCCTGTGTGAGTGTACCCTAAAAACACTACACTACACTACACTTACACAAAATATATGGTAAGCACTACATATACACATACCCCTACACAGTTACCACCCCTCCCACTCAATAAAAATGAAAAACTTCTCACACGGCAGTGTTTCCAAAACAGAGCCTCCAGTTGTTGCAAAACAACAACTGCCAGTATTATCGGACAGCCATTGACTGGGAGTTTTGCAACAGCTGGAGACACCCTGTTTGGGAAACACTGCCGTGGGGTAATTTTTACGTCCACAAATCAACAGTTTAGGGTCACATATGGGGTATCTCCGTACTCTGGAGAAATTGCCTTACAAATTTTGGTGGGCTTTTTCTCCTTTTACCCTTTATGAAAAGGTAAACTTAGGGTCTACTCCAGCATGTTATTGTAAAAAAGGTTTATTTTTTTACACTAACATGCTGGTGTTGCCCCATACTTTTCATTTTCACAATAGGTAAAAGGAAAGAAAGACTTCCAAAATTTGTAACGCAATTTCGTTGCGGAAATACCCCATATGTGACCCTAAACTGTTGCTTTGTGGACGTAAAATGCTCTGCAGATGTACAACAAGGCTCAGGAGGGAGAACACCATGTACATTTGAGGCGATTTGCACAAGGGTGGCTGATCGTTACTGCAGTTCTGACATAAACGCAAAAAAATAAATACCCACGTGTGACCCCATTTTGGAAACTACACCTCTCATGGAACGTAACAAGGGGTATAGTGAGCCTTAACTATCCACAGGTATTTGAAGAATTTTTGTTAAAGTTGGACGTGAAAATGAAAATTTTTTATTTTTTCACTAAAATGCTGGTGTTATCCCAAATTTATAATTTTCACAAGGGGTAATAGGAAAAAATCCACCCAAAATTTGTAACCCCATTTCTTCTGAGTATATAAATACCCCATATGTGGATGTAAAGTGCTCTGCTGGTGCACTACAATGCTCAGAAGAGAAGGAGCGCCATTGGGCTTTTGGACTTCCATTCCAAACAAATTCTCTCTCTAATAGCTCAATGGTGCTCCTTCTGTTCTGAGCATTGTAGTTCGCCCACAGAGCACTTTATATCCACATATAGGGATAAACATTTTGGGAGGCTTTTTCTCCTATTACCCCTTGTGAAAATGAAAAATTTTGAGGTAACACCAGCATTTTAGTAAAAAAAAAATTCATTTTTACTTCCAACTTTAGTGGAAATTTGTCAAACACCTGTGGGGTGTAAAGGCTAACTGCACCCCTTGTTACGTTCCTTGAGGGGTGTTGTTTCCAAAATAGTATGCCATGTGGGCTTTTTTTTTTTTTTTTTTGCTGTTCTGGCACCACAGGGGCTTCATAAATGTGACATGCCCCCCAAAAACCAATTCAGCAAAATTTGCTTTCCAAAAGCCAAATGTGACTCCTCTTCTGAGCATTGTAATTCGCTCGCAGTGCACTTGATGTCTACACATGGCACATGGGGTATTTCCATATTCAGGAGAGATGGGGTTACAAATTTTGGGGGGCATTTTCTCCTATTACCCCTTGTAAAAATGTAAAATTTGGGGGAAAACCAGCATTTTTGTGAAAAAAAAATTCATTTACACATCCGACTTTAACGAAAAGTCGTCAAACGCCTGTGGGGTGTTATGGCTCACTGTACCCCTTGTTACATTCCTTGAGGGGTGTAGTTTCCAAAATAGTATGCCTTGTTGTTGTTATTTTTTTTTGGTGTTCTGTTTCTCCTTCACTTTGCTGCTATTCCTGTGCAACACCGAAAGGGTTAACACCCATTCTGAAGGTTTTATAATGGGGTCATTTATGGGGTATTTATAATAAGAAGGCCCTTGAAATGCACTTCAAAACTCAACTAGTCCCTGAAAAATTCTGATTTTGAAAATTTTGTGAAAAAATTGGAAAATTGCTGCTGAACTTTGAAGCCCTCTGTTGTCTTCCAAAAGTAAAAACATGTCAACTTTATGATGCCAACATAAAGTAGACATATTAAATATGTGAATTATTATATCATTTATTTGTGATGTCCATTTTCCTTATAAGTAGAGAGTTTCAAAGTTAAAAAAGCTAAATCTTCAAATTTTTCATCAAATTTTGGAATTTTTCACCAAGCAATTATGCAAGTATCAACAAAAATTTACCACTAACATAAAGTAGACATGAGCATGTCACGAAAAAACTATCTTGGAATCAGAATGAGTCCTTAAGGGGTTAAAAGGGTAGTCCACTGTAAGGGTGCGTTCACACGTTAGTAACTAGCAGCGTTCATTCATTTGAATGGGTCTGCAGACAGTCCGCAAATCTGACACTATTGCGGACTGTCTGTGGACCCATTTACATCAATGGTAGCGTAACTCGCAGCGAGATTCCCGCTGCAAGTAATAGCGCACCCTAAAACATTTTTTTTTAAATCAACTGGTGCCAGAAAGTTTAACAGATTTGTAAATGACTTCCATTTAAAAATATTTATCCTTCCAGTACTTATCAACTGCTAGATTCTCCACAGGAAGTTCTTTTCTTTTTGAATTTCCTTTCTGTCTCACCACAGTGCTCTCTGCTGATACCTCTGTCCATTTTGGGAACTGTCCAGAGCAGGATAGGTTTGCTTTGGGGATTTGCTTGGACTTTGGACAGTTCCTAAAACGGACATATATGTCAGCAGAGAGCACTGTGGCCAGACAGAAAGGAAATTCAAAAAGAGAAGAACTTCCTTTGGAGAATATACCAGTGTGAAATTTTTTTTTTTTTTTTGAGAGCGCTACTGTGTGACAACGGGGGTCAAATGAAACAGAGGTCTGAGCCAGCACTTACGCAGGACTTACTTTTATTAGAAAAAGAAGTCAAAAGGTAAAACAGGACAACGCTTTTCGGTGCTCACTCGCGCCTTCCTCAGGTCCACAATCACAAATCTGTGTAGTCCTGGCCAGGGTTCTTGCAGGCGGGAGAATATAGCAGCTGATAAGTACTGGAAGGATTAAGATTTTTTAATGGAAGTAATTTACAAACCTGTTTAACTTTCTGGCACCAGTTGATTTAAATAAAAAAAAAAGTTTTCCAGTGGAGTACCCCTTTAACCCTTTAACCTCTTAACCCCTTAAGGACGCAGGACGTAAATGTACGTCCTGGTAAGCTGGTACTTAACGCACGGATCGCACGGATGTCCGCCATTAACCCCTCAGATGCCGTGATCAATACCGATCACGGCATCTGCAGCATCGCGGTCACTAAAATGGATGATTGGATCGCCCGCAGCGCTGCCGCGGCGATCAAATCATCTGGCATGGCAGCTGGAGGTCCCCTCACCTTGCTCCGCTGCCTTCCCAGCGTCTTCTGCTCTGATCTGCCTTCCCGTAGACCAGAGCAGAAGATGACCGATAACCCTAATCAGTGCTATATCCTATACATAGCACTGAACAGTATTAGCAATCGAATGATTGCTATAAATAGTCCCCTATGGGGACTATTAAAGGGTAAAAATAAAAGTAAAAAAATTAAGTAAAAAAAAATGTGAAAACCCCCTCCCCCAATAAAAACGTAAATTGTCCCATTTTCCCTATTTTACCCCCAAAAAGTGTAAAAAATGTTTTATATACATATTTGGTATTGCCGCGTGTGTAAATATCCCAACTATTAAAATAAAATGTTAATGGGGGCGTGGCCTGGACGCGCATGGTGGCGGTCGCATAATCCCTGTGCTCCGCTAGTCTCCGGCAATAGAGCGGCTCAAACCGGCTCATCTCGGCTAATTTAACTACCCTCGAACTTGCTAATTCCTGCTGCACCGAGTGTGTGATGGCTCGGACGAAAAAAGCCAAGAAGAGCCCACTGAAGCTCACCCAATTCTTCCCGGCGGCTGACCTACAAGATGGCGCGGGCGGCCTGCCAGCTGCGAGCGCAAGAACATCTCCAGAAGCCGGGAGCTCCCCTTCATCTATGAGCTCCGGTCATCCACGTGGACCTTCCTCCCCAGGCTCGGCTGGTTCGGTTTCCAGTGGCTCTACCTCTCGCTCTCCTCCGGCCTCACCTGAAGCTGCCTGCTCCTCTCTCCGGCATTCCTCCGCTCCTACCGGTAGGTCCTCACCTGGCCCTTCCTCGCCCCTCACGGAGGCCGCGCTAATGGCAGTTGCAGCAGACCTCACTTCCACCATCCAGAAGGAAATACGTGCTGCAGTCTCTAACCTCCAAAAGGAACTCCACTCGCTTGGATCCCGCACTTCTCATGTGGAGAACAAGATGGGAGAACTTACCTCGGCCCACAATGCTGTAGTGGACAAGGTTTCCTCCCTCGAAGAAGATATCGCGGCTATTAGGTCCAAGATGGCGGACATGGAAGATCGCTCCCGGAGGAACAATCTCCGCATTAGGGGAGTACCGGAGGAGGTCAAAACGGAGGATTTGGCTGGCTTTGTGACGGACTACTTTGCCTTGCTTCTACCAAATGCATCTTTGCCAGATCTTCTCCTGGATCGAGTCCACAGGCTACCCAAGCCGAAATCTATCCCGCAGACGGTGCCGAGGGATTTCATTCTACGGGTGCACTTTTTTCATCTTAAGGAGAAGATTATGTTTGCAGCCAGGAACCCGCCTGCTCTGCCGACCAGGTTTACTTCTCTCTCTATCTTCGCTGACCTCTCACCCGCTACCATGGCTAGAAGACGAGAGTTTACCAAAGGCACTGGCCTACTTAGAGCTAATGGAATCTCCTATAAGTGGGGGTTCCCCACTAAAATCATTGTCACCTACAACGGATCTAAACACCTAGCTGCCTCTCCTGAGGATCTGTTAGAGCTGTGCTCCAAGTGGCACCTCACTGCCTCTTCAACTAATTCACCACAGATTCCTGCGGAGGTCCCCACTGCGCCTCAACCATCTCCGACGAAGATGACAGAAGACTGGACTGTGGTACAGTATGGAAAGCGGAAATCTTCTTAACTTTCTTCCAAATGTCATAGTTGGGGTGTAGTTCTTATATTGCCGGTCCGGCACATGTTAGATATGGGTATAGTTTCTCCTGTATCTCCCCCTAAATTGCTCTCTCCTGGAGTAATTTGTCACTCTGCATTCTATTTTACAGTTTGTGTCCTGTTGACACTTATGTGGTATATGTCTGTTTACAGCCCCCCCCACGCACACCCACAGTGTTGAGAACATATGTCCCTTTTTATTGTGAATTTGTTGTCAATGTTAACCTCTTGCCCAGCGATCCGTCTCCTTCTCCGCCATGGTAATACAATTTGTCTCCCTTAATGTGAGGGGCCTGAATTCCCCCTTCAAACGATCAATGGTGTGGGCTGAAGCCAAGCGTTTGCAGGCAGATTTACTCTGTCTGCAAGAAACTCATTTACTGGAGGCTGATTCCACCCGTCTCCACCATAAAAATGACCCGCATATTTTCTTCTCTCATGCGCACCGGAAAAAAAGATGTGTTGCGCTTGCTATCAGAGACTCTATTGCAGTCTCAGATGTGAGAATGGAGGCGGATGAGGGCGGCAGGTATTTGATCTTACATTGTCTACTTAACCTAATTAAGTATTCTATTGTTGTTATCTATGCACCCAACACTAAACAACATGCTTTCATCAAACATGTCCTGTCCAGGGTGGCGAGGTCCTCTCCTGCTGACCGTTTACTAGTTGTGGGTGATTTTAATGTCACCCTCTGGCCCTCTATGGATTCTACTTCCCCCACACACCTTACTGAGCCCACGCCTATTTTCCGAACGATCTCCGACAGAGGCCTATTTGATGTCTGGAGGATACAGCATCCTGGTGAGCGCGATTTTTCCTTTTTTTCTCACCCACATAGTTGCTACACCAGAATTGTTTTTTTCCTAGTTACTAACCCCCTTTTACAATCCATATCCACATCGCAGATCCATAATATTACATGGTCGGACCATGCCCCTGTATCCCTCACTGTAGAAGAGTCATACCCTACCCGCCGATCATCATTATGGAGGGCCAACCCATATATCCTCCAACACCCCACTTACCAACCTGATATGCGCTCCAGCATTGAATCCTTCTTTTCTATCAATAAGGGCTCTGTCTCATCTGAAGCGGTTTTGTGGTGTGCCTTTAAGGCCAACGTTAGGGGTACTTCAGCTCATCATACCAAACAGATTAACACCAAACGGCTTTCCCTCCAACAGGACCTCGCCATCCTGCACAGACAAAACAAGATATCTCCCTCTCCAAGCCTACATTCGCGCATATCTGCGCTGAATACTGAACTTCGTTCCCTGGACCTGCACAAATTCGACCTGGCACTATGTCGTCTGCAACTCCAGACATACTGGCTTGCCAATAAGCCGGGGAAAGTTTTAGCTAGGCAAATTAAGGTGAGAGCAGCCAGGAGCCGCATTCCATTTTTATCCTTACCTGATGACACGAAAGCTTTTGACCCCCAATCCATTGCTAATGCTTTTGCTTCCTACTACTCTTCCCTATACAATCTCACTTCTGACCCCTCCTCAACGGCACCTACCCCTCACTCCATTTCTTCCTTTCTATCCTCGGTTTCCTTGCCATCTCTGTCTCCGGAGGCTGTCTCCTCTCTGACCCTCCCTTTTTCATCCTTAGAGGTTTCAGAGGCAATCGGGACATTGAAGGGAGCAAAGTCACCAGGTCCTGATGGGCTGGTAAATGATTTTTTTTTAAATACTTGCCGACACATTGATACCTCATTTGACAGATCTCTTTAACGATATGGCTCAAACGTGCCAGATCCCACCTGATATGCTAGAAGCGATCATAGTCACCCTCCCCAAGCCAGGGAAGCCCCCTACATCACCCCCCAACCTTAGACCGATCTCTCTTCTAAATTGTGATCTCAAACTTTATTCCAAATTGTGGGCGATTCGCCTTTCAGCTATTCTCCCATCCCTAATCCACGCCGATCAGGTGGGGTTTGTCATGGGCTGTCAGTCCTCCGATGGCACTAGGCGGTTTCTTAACATCATTAACATGGCATGCCGTGGTCGGACGCCTTCTCTTCTCCTTTCTTTGGATGCGGAGAAGGCGTTCAACCGGGTGCATTGGGGTTATCTCCGGGAGGTCCTCGCCAAATTTGGTTTTCCCCCTCCCCTTATTACCAGTCTGATGGCGTTGTATTCCTCGCCATCCGCCAAAGTGTTTTCATCCAACGCTCTATCCTCCTCATTCACCATATCGAATGGGACTAGGCAGGGGTGTCCCCTGTCCCCCATTCTCTTTACTCTGGTTATGGAACCCTTTGCAGAACATCTCAGGTGCGATACTGGTATTACCGGCATAACTGTTGGCAGCGAAGAGCACAAAATTGGACTATTCGCAGATGATGTCCTGATTGCCTTGTCCTCTCCCCTACAATCTCTACCCAATGTCTTGAACCTTATCTCTCTCTTCAGTGAGGCTAGTCTTTATAAACTTAATACCTCTAAATCAACCGTTCTACCTCTTTTCTTGTCTCAGTCTGATACTACACAGCTTAAATCTAGGTACCCTCTTCAGTGGGCTACTGAAGGCATTACATACCTAGGGGTTTTTCTTACACCTTCCTTGTCCTCACTTGTTTCCTCTAATCTCTCTGCTTTGACCTCTACCCTCTCTTCTGAAATCAAGCGCCTCTCTCATATTCAGCTCTCTTGGTTTGGCCGCATAGCGGTCTCCAAAATGTTTCTTCTATCCAACATTCTGTATCTCTTCCGCAACTTACCTGTTACCTTCCCTGTCCCTGCTATTAAAAGACTCCAATCCTTACTTATGCATTTTATCTGGCAGAGTGGTAGGGCGAGAGTTGCGGCCAAGTTATTGTTCCTTCCGACTAAATTTGGGGGCTTGGGGTGTCCTGATCTAATCAATTATTACAGAGCTTCCCACTTGGTGAGTCTCAAGCAGTGGTGGAGGAGCGATACAGATGCCCGGTGGCTTCCAATGGAAGCGGCTATTGCTAAAGTCCCGTCTCTACAGCATTTACTTTGGAGAGTGGCCATCCTTAAAATTCCCCTATCGTCTCCTAGCCCTACCATCTCTGCCTGTCTCCACATCTGGAACTTTGCACTCTCTTCTGGGGTCCTTTCCCTTTGTACCCTCCCCTCTACTCCCTTCTCTGTTATACAACATCTTCTTCCTCACATTGACTTCACTAACTGGACGAATGGGGGGGTCAAGAGCTTGGGTGATGTATGCTCTTCTACCTCTCTGCTCCCCTTTTCAACATTTGCCCCCAAGTATCGCATACCTCATACTGATTTTTATAAGTTCCTCCAGCTGCGGCACTTCATCTCCTCACATTCTTGGCCTTCTGGAGCAGGTGATAAGCTATACGCTTTCTACTTTTCCAATACCGTAGGGATTAGAGGAGGAGTGTCTAAAGCATATAAACATTTACAATTATTGCGAGCCTCTGACACCCATCCCTTTCAACAATTGTGGGAGGGAGACTTGGGTAGGGATATCTCGGGGGACCAATGGCTATCCCTAAATTCTCTCCCGTTTAAGCTCTCTAAGTGCACCAACCATGTTGAATCTGCCCGAAAACTTTTGTACCGTTAGTATTACACCCCGGAACAACTGTCTAAGATATACCCTGGAACGGACCCTACCTGCTGGAGGTGTGGCGCTCAAGTGGGGACCTTCCTACATATTTGGTGGACATGCAGTGCCTTAATGCTCTTCTGGTCTACAGTTCTCCACCTACTCCATGATGTTCTGGACATAGTTATCCCCTGAGGTCCAGACTTTGCTCTACTCTCCAATCACATTGTTGACCTCCCTAATCAATGCAAAACTATTGCATTTCACATTCTTACGGCTGCTCGTCTTCTTATTGCCTCTTCATGGAAGTCCAAACACGTTCCGGACTTTGCCCACTTGCGCACCAAGATAACATATGCCTGTGAAATGGAGAGAATGATAGCCCGCAGACAGGGCAAGGAACAGAACTTTATTCATTTGTGGGACAGATGGTTGCGGTATATTGCCTGTAACCAATTAGCCGCTCAGTGAAGAAATACCCAATCTCCGCCTTGCTTTATGATTTTATTTACTTTGTTTCTTTTATCTTTCCTTTTTACTAAGTCGTGTTCTCTTACTAAGGACCTTCTCGATTAGTTGCTCACTAACCATGCTCCTGGGCTCGACATTGTTCGCTACCACTTGCTTACAGTTCGTGTCGACATTTGTGACAAAACATTTATTCTAAGGGTTGTGCACCTTCTCCTTCCCCCTCCCTTCCTCCCCATGTCGGTATCCCTTGTTTGTTTCTTTCCTCTCCCTCTCTCCCTTATCTGAGTTTGATAGGCTGTATTGTAATCTGTGTGGTCACCCGTCCACATGCTATGCTTGTTTGTGCTTTATATACCTGTAAAACCTGATAAATAAAGTTTTGAAAAAAAATAAAATGTTAATGATACTTTATGGTGAACGGCGTGAACGTAAAAAAAAAAAAGTCCAAAATAGCTGCTTTTTTATAACATTTTATTCCAAAACAAAATTAATTAAAAAAATATTAAAAGTTTTATATAAGCAAATATGGTATCAATAAAAAGTACAGATCACGGCGCAAAAAAATGAGCCCTCATACCGCCGCTTATACGGAAAAATGGAAAAGTTACAGGTCTTCAAAATAGAGGGATTTTAAACGTATTTATTTGGTTAAACAGTTTGCGATTTTTTTTAAGCGCACCATTAATAGAAAAGTATGTTATCATGGGTATCATTTTAATCGTATTGACCCAAAGAATAAAGAACACATGTCATTTTTTACCGTAAATTGTACGGCCTGAAAACGAAACCTTCCAAAATTAGCAAAATTGCAGTTTTCTTTTTAATTTTCCTACACAAATAGTATTTTTTTGGTTGCGCCATACATTTTATGGTAAAGTGAGTGATGGCATTACAACGGATAACTGGTTGCGCAAAAAACAAGCCCTCATACTAGTCTGTGGATGAAAATATAATAGAGTTATGATTTTTTGAAGGCGAGGAGGAAGAAACGAAAACGTAAAAGTTGTTCTTAGGGCCCAAATGGGCTGAGTCCTTAAGGGGTTAAGATCCTGGGGTTTTTGCACTTTTGTTTTTTCCGCCTTACCTTTAAAAAATCATAACTCTTAAAATTTTGCACCTAAATCCATATCCATACGATGGCTTATTTTTTGCAACACCAATTCTAGTTTGTAATGACATTAGTCATTTTACCCAAAGGCGAAACGAATAAAAAAAAAAAAAAAACATTGTGCGACAAAATTGAAGAAAAAGCGTCATTTTGTTACTTTTGGGGGCTTCCGTTTCTACACAGTACATTTTCTGGAAAACATTACACATTATCTTTATTCTGTAGGTCCGTACAATTATAATGATACCCTACTATGTAGGTTTGATTTTGTTGTACTTCTGAAAAAATTCACAACTACAAGCAGGAAAATGTATACGTTTTAAATTGTCATCTTCTGACCCCTATAACTTTTTTTATTTTTCTGCATATGGGGTGGTATAAGGGCTAATTTTTTGCGGCATGATCTGAAGTTTTTAGCGGTACAATCTTTATATTGATCGGACTTATTGATCGCTTTTTATTTATTTTTTCATGATATAAAAAGTGACCAAAAATACGCTATTTTGGACTTTAGAATTTTTTTACGCGTACACCATTGACCGTGCGGTTAAGTTAATTATATATTTTTATAATTCAGACATTTCCACACGCGGCGATACCACATATGTTTAATTTTATTTTTATTTACACAGTCTTTTTTTTTTTTATGGGAAAAGGGGGTGATTCAAACTTTTATTAGGGAAGGGGTTAAATGATTTTTATAAACTTTTCTTTTCACTTTCTTTTTGCAATGTTATAGCTCCCATAGGGGGCTATAACACTGCACACACTGATCTTTTACATTGATCAATGGTTTCTCACAGGAAACCATTGATCGATGATTCTGCTGCTTGACTGCTCATGCCTGGATCTCAGGCACTGAGCAATCATTCGGCGATCAGACACCAGGAGGCAGGTAAGGGGACCCTCCTCGTGTCCTACAGCTGTTCGGGATGCCGCGATTTAGCCCCCTGAGCTAACCGGCAGCAGTTTAGTATCACTTTAGACGCGTTGATCAACTTTGAATGCCGCGTCTAAAGGGTTAATAGCCCGCGGCATTGCGATCAGTGCCGCATGCTATTAGCCACGGGTCCCGGCCGTTGTTAGAGGCCAGACCTGACCCGCTATTATAGAACTGGAGCGGACTCATGACGTACCGGTACATCATGGGTCCTTAAGTGGTTTAAGGAGTAGTCCAGTGGTGAACCCAGTGGTGAACAACTTATCCCCTATCCTAAGGATAGGGGATAAGTTGCAGATCGCGGGGGGTCCGACCGCTGGGGCCCCCGCGATCTCCTGTACGGAGCCCCGACAGCCTGCGGGAAGGGGGCATGTCGACCTCCGCACGAAGCGGTGGCCGACACGCCCCCTCAATACAACTCTATGGCAGAGCCGAAGCGCTGCCTTCGGCAATCTCCGGCTCTGCCATAGAGATGTATTGAGGGGGCGTGTCGGCCTCCGCTTCGTGCAGAGGTCGACACCCGCTATCTGGCCGGAGAGCCTGGCCCCCGTACAGAGAGATCGCAGGGGGCCCCAGCGGTCGGACCCCCTGCGATCTCAAACTCATCCCCTATCCTTAGGGGATAAGTTTTTCACCACTGGACTACCCCTTTAAGAACTCTTTAAGGACGTTTTAGTTATTTCCTCTTCGCCTTCAAAAAAACATATCGCTTTTATATTTTCTTCCACAGACTAGTATGAGGGCTTGTTTATTGCGCGACCAGTTGTCCTTTGTAATGCATTCACTCACTTTACCATAAAATGTATGGTGCAACCAAAAAAATACTATTTGTGTGGGGAAATTAAAAAGAAATCAGTAATTTTGCAAATTTTGGAAGGTTTCGTTTTCACGCCGTACAATTTACGGTAAAATTGATATGTGTTCTTTATTCTTTGGGTCAATACGATTAAAATGATACCCATCAAATCGCAAACTTTTTAACCAAATTATTAAGTTTAAAACCCCTCTATTTTGAAGACTTTCTCATTTTTCCGTATAAACGGCGGTATGAGGGCTTATTTTTTGCTGCATGATCTGTACTTTTTATTGATACTATATTTGTATATATAAAACTTTTAGTACATTTTTAATAAATTTTTTGGGAATAAAATGTCATGCCGTTCACCGTATGGTATCATTAACATTATATTTTAATAGTTCGGGTATTTAACCCCTTAAGGACCATGGGTTTTTCCGTTTTTGCACTTTCGTTTTTTCCTCCTCACCTTTTAAAAATCATAACCCTTTAAATTTTGCACCTAAAAATCCATATGATTGCTTATTTTTTGCGCCATCAATTCTACTTTGCAGTGACATCAGTCATTTTACCCAAAAATCTACGGCGAAACGAAAAAAAAAATCATTGTGCGACGAAATTGAAGAAAAAACTTTTTTTTTTGCAGTGTTATAGCTCTCATAGGGACCTATAACACTGCACACACTGATTGCCAGCACTGTTCACTGCAAAGCCATAGCTTTGCAATGATCAGCGTTATCGGCAGTCGATTGCTCAAGCCTGAATCTCAGGCTTGGAGCACCGCTGAGGGGACACGCCGGAGGCAGGTAAGAGGACCTCCGCTCGTGTCCCAACTTATCGGGACGCCGCATTTTCACTGCAGTAGTCCCGATCAGCCCCGCTGAGCAGCCGGGCAGCCATCACTTTAGTTTTAGACGCGGCGTTCAACTTTGAACGCCGCGTCTAAAGGGTTAATAGCGCAGCTTTCACTTTCACTTTCGTTTTAGACGTGGTGTTCAACTTTGAACGCCGCGTCGAAAGGGTTAATAGCGCGTGGCACCGCCATCGCTGCCGCGCGCTATTAGCCCCGGTATCAGATACATGCCGGGACCGACCCGATATGACACGGGGTGACCCCGCGTCATATCGGGGGAGCCGACCAAGGACGTAAATATATGTCCTTGGTCGTTAAGGGGTTAAGCATGCGACGATACCAAATATGTTTATAAAAATGTATTTTTTTTTTACACTTTTTGGGGGTGAAATGGGGAAAATGGGACATTTTACATTTTTATTGGGAGAGGGTATTTTTCAAATTTTTTTTTACTTTTTTTACTTTTATTTTTACACTTTAATAGGCCCCATAGGGGACTATTTATAGCAATCATTCGATTGCTAATATTGTTCAGTGCTATGCATATGACATAGCACTGATCAGTGTTATCGGTCATCTTCTGCTCGATCTCAGACCAGAGCAGAAGACCCATGGAAGGAAGTGGAGGCAAGTGAAGGGACCTCCGTCTTCCGCTCTGGATGATCGGATTGCCACGGCAGCGCTGCTGGCGATCCGATCATCCATTTTAGTGACCGCAGTGCTGCAGATGCCGTGATCTGTATTAATCATGGCATCTGAGGGGTTAATGGCGGACATCCGCGCGATCGCAGATGTCGGTCATTACTGGCGGGTCCCTGGCTGCTATGAGCATCCGGGACCTGCTGCGCATGACCCTAGCATCGCTCCGATGCTCACAGTTATGTATAGGACATAAATGTATGTCCTGGGGCGTAAAGTACCACCTCACCAGGACGTACATTTACGCCCTGCGTCGTTAAGGGGTTACAGTGAACCTGTCTTTAGTTTCAGGCTACTTGAACCATGGTTTACTGACAGGCTGCCTTTTCACAATGATTTATCATACACTCTGAAGAGCTGTTATAACTATAGTCTGGAACGGGGCTAGGAGTCATTGGGCCAGTATTATTGGCTTGTTTGACTTGCTTTACACTTAGTGGTGAGGGGGCACAGCCTCCTGAAGCCCAAAAAAGATTTACAGTAATGTGGCATTGGTAGTCACACATGCCCTAACATCATTAACCAGCCTAGCGGTATTCCCGAGCGTGACACGGGGTTAATTTTCACTGCTAGAAGCGGTAACCCCGAGTCACGCTCGGGGTAGAATTGCAGAGTTGCTGTGCGGGCTGCACAGTATATCGCAAAAGCAATCGAATCGCGATTTTTGCTTTTTGTGATGTAGTGATGCAGCCCCCGGGAAAATATGTGATTATCTGCTCGGGTCGGCTCCCGTGGCGGGGGCCGGCCAGAGCAGGTAAAGACATATACTAAAAGTCAGTGTTTCTCAACCAGGGGGCCTCCAGATGTTGCAAAACTACAACTCTCAGCATGCCCGGACAGCCAAAGGCTGCCCGGGCATGCTGGGAGCAGTAGTTTCACAACAGCTGGAGGCCCCCTGGTAGAAAAACCCTGAACTAAGTGTAAAAGTAAAAAGGAAGAAAATAAAAAAAACTTTTGCTCACCTAATCCTGCAGATGTCGTTCCCCTCCATGCGCTCTGGTCACTGCTCTCTTCATCTTACAGGACCTTTCACTTTTCAGCCAATCACAGGCCGCAGTGGTGTAAAGCCTGTGATTGGCTGAAGGGGAAAGGGCTTGTTCTGCAGCAAATACACTAGGTTTGAAATCTGCCCGGCAAACCTAGTGTATTCTGCTGCAGGACAAGACAAGGTGACAGAGGGGGGAATGTGACACAGGGGAGAATGTAACAAGGGGGGGGGGGGGGGGGGGGGAATGTGACAAGGGGGGGGGGGGAATGTGACATAGGGGGGAATGTGACAGAGGGGGGAATGTGACAGAGGGGGGAATGTGACAGAGGGGGGAATGTGACAAGGGGGGGATGTGACAGGGGGGAGGAATGTGACAAAGGGGGGATGTGACAGAGGGGGGGAGTGGAATGTAACATAGAGGGGGGAGAATGTAACAAGGGGGGGGGGAGAATGTAACAAGGGGGGGAATGTGACGGGGGGATGAATGTGACGGGGGGGGGGGAGAGTGTAACAAGGGGGGAGAATGTGACAGGGGGGATGAATGTGACAGCGGGGGGAGAATGCAACAAGGGGGGGGATGTGACAGGGGGGGGGGAATGTGACAAGGAGGGGGAGAATGTGATATGGGGGGGGGAAATGTGACAAGGGAGGGGGAATGTGACGGGGGGGGGGGGAGATGTGGAATTTCAATGCAAAAAATTGTACCGCTTTTGGTACAAATTTCCAGACGGAATCATACCGCTAGGGAGGTTAAGCGAGTCTGCACATCTTCATTTTTTCTTCTTTGCTCATTCCTTGTGGACACTGGGGTTTATTTACTAACGTGATCCAGACTTTTTTCTCGGGTTTTGTGCCCAAATTGTGTCGCTCGTTCCATGTGACACAATTTGCGACCAAAAGAACCAAAACCCTCCATTTTACATGAAAACCCCAAAACGGGGGCGTGGTCACAGGAGAAAGTGGGCGTTATCCCAACAAAAAGGGCATGTGTCCAACAGTTTTGAAAAATCCCAACATATTTACTACGGTTTCCACAGAAAATGTGGTGGATTTGAACTGAGGAAAACCCAACAGATCAGAGCATGCGTTAAAAAAAAAAGTGCAAAATGTATGGAAATACCTGTCGGAAATCAAAACCCACAAAGAAAACAACACTCCACTCTTAGTAAATAAACCCCACTGTGTTTCCCTTCTCAGTACATTGGGACCCCCATCTTCTGTTTTGGAGGACCAGATTGCTAGAGATTAAGCATTGTATAGAAAGTATAATGCTATCGATAAGGGACTTTATAAAGCAAAATTATTATTTATTAATTTGTAAAAATTTATTTTTTCTGAATGTAAAAGCTAAACCTACAGAGCTTACCATCTCGGTATGATCATTATACATGAAGAGGTACAGAGAGAATCCTTCATGGCAGCTATGATTCATGTTATTCCCCAATTACACCAAACCCCTGAAAATAAATGTCTTTTCCCTGATGCAATTTATTTGCCTTAAGCCGGTAAATGTTAATGGCACCAAAGACTATTGATGTCAGTGACACATTTATTTCTCAGTTTTCTAATTAATATGTTTAATGCTTAAAATAAGTAGAAAATAGTGCAGATATGTCTGTGGTTTTTCAGAGAGCACCTATTCATGTATATTCAGCATGATTCATTTTTATGACAAACTATATATATATATATAATTGACCACCAATGTCACTGTCACTTCCTGCACCCCATACAGCTCTCCTTGATTATATCCATAAATAATATTGTTGTAAGTGGATTTGGTTTTAAGAATAACAGCCCATGCACACTACTGAAATTGAGTGAGGAATTTCTGCATGGATCCACGCCACTTGGGATTGCCATTATACTGCACAGAATTTTACCATGGAAACAACTGTCAGAAATGAAAGTCCCACTGAATAATAGGCTTTTCTGAACAGATTTGGCAGAAAGAATTAACATTTTTATTCTTTGGGTTGAATCTGGATCCGTGTGGGGAGTTCCGTAGTGGGCACTAAACAGCAGAATCCTTGCTGCTGCAATTAATTCCGAGCGGAATATCTGTAGTGTGCATGGGCTCTTACTGTTTTTTTGGCGTATATTTCGGTTATTGCTCCAAATGTACACATCCATGTCCCTAAAGACATCATTACCCAAAGAGTTACCAGAATTTCCTTTTGGCATACATTAGACCAGTATGTCAGGATACAGTGATCCCTCAACTTACAATGGTCTCAACATACTATAGTTTCAACATACAATGGTCTTTTCTGGACCATCGTAAGTTGAAACCAGACTCAACATACAATGTACAGACAGTCCAGATCTGTGATACCTGTCAATGGCCGGAAGAACCGACCAATCAGAATTGGCATTCACTGGTAAAACCCCTGTATTACTGAAGCGTATGCACTGAGAGTGTCTAGTAGCGCCCCCTACAGTACAGGGAGGTATAACATGTTCTGTACACTTTACCTGTACCAGGGTTAGCTGCTCCTTTGGACAACAGGTGAGGGTGACTCCATTACTTTTTAGGACACTGTGTACTGTGCAGGACCCTGAAGAAGCTCCTGTCCTCTACATAGACCAGTGTTTCCCAAGCAGGGTGGCCCCAGCTGTTGCAAAACTACAACTCCCAGCATGCCCGGACAGCCGTTGGCTGTCCGGGCATGCTGGGAGTTGTAGTTTTGCAACAGCTGGAGTCTCGATGCTTGGGAAACACTGACATAGACAGTGATTTACAGCTCCCAGCAGATCTTTCTTACTTTTATATGTAAGGACTTGCTTTATCTATATATTATTTATCTACTTATTTTTCTTTAATCCTCACTTTTTCCTATTTTTGAATGACCTTTTGGTGGCTTCAGAACCAATTACCAGGTTTCCATAGAGTTATGGTCTCAACATACGATGGTTTCAACATACAATGGTCGTCCTGGAACCAATTAATATTGTAACTTGAGGGACCACTGTACTTGTTATGTTAACTGTACATTAAAATGTGGTCACCTATGCTCTATAATACAAACAAATCCTGCAAAAAACAACAAAACAAAACAAATGCAGGCATGCCTAAAGCCAACCAGAACATGTTAAGGCGTGTTACCCCACTATATATGGGTTGTAACTGCACTTTAAATGCAGACTGGATAATGTTAAGATTCTAAGCTGAGGTTTTGCTGGAATCCATCATGGTTCTAAATTGGGATCATTCTTTTATTTTATTTATTTTTTTTACTTTTTGGTGTAGGCTAAATAAAAGTTAAAGACAAGAAAACAAAAGCTAAAAGCCACTTTAGTACACTGGCAAAAATGTAACAAAGCAGCCTGGAAAAGTTCATGGCTGTTGAGAGCAGACAGGACAAAAATCCCAGTCAGAGAGGTTAGAAGGTCAGGCCATTTCTTCAATATGAGAATTGTCTTAGGCTGGGTTCACACTACGTTTTGTCCCATACGGGAGCGCATATGGCAGGGGGGAGCTAAAAGCTCGCGCTCCCGTATGTGACCGTATGCGCTCCCGTATGTCATTCATTTCAATGAGCCGACCGGAGTGAAACGTTCGGTCCGGTCGGCTCATTTTTGCGCCGTATGCGCTTTTACAACCGGACCTAAAACCGTGGTTGACCACGGTTTTAGGTCCGGTTGTAAAAGCGCATACGGCGCAAAAATGAGCCGACCGGACCGAACGTTTCACTCCGGTCGGCTCATTGAAATGAATGACATACGGGAGCGCATACGGTCACATACGGGAGCGCGAGCTTTTAGCTCCCCCCTGCCGTATGCGCTCCCGTATGGGACAAAACGTAGTGTGAACCCAGCCTTACTCTTGTCTAGTTAAAAACCTAAAGAGTGAATTAGCCTTCTGGGCTTTATTAACAGGCACACGTAGCTGCTGCAACAGTTTGTCTGTATAATTTGTTGTATATTTTGCTTAAAGTTAATACAGATGCAAAAGTAAAGCACAATAGTATTCAGATACAAAGTAATTTTAATATAAATGTCCAGCTTATTCTCATTATTAGAAGGCATTCAAGCTTATGCATATCAGTTTTGATTACAGAGTCACAGTGGGGGAGATTTATCAAAACCTGGCAAGAGGAAAAACTGATGAGTTGCATAGCAAACAATCAGATCGCTTCTTTCATTTTTGAAAAGGCCTCTGAAAAATGAAAAAAGTGATCTGATTGGTTGCTATGGGCAACTCAGCAACTTTTCCTCTGGACATGTTATAGAAAATGCAGCAATTACATAATAAAAAGCTGCGTAATCTTTCCATAGAGCTGCCACAGTATCCGCTGCTACGAGCAGACACACAGGGATGTGGGAGACTGTATTAAACTGCGCACGCATGCGCAGTTTACTCTCAGACATCGCAGTGCCTCTCAGCCTGGCTCAGGAAGCAGGGGGAGCGACCGTGTTGTCTGTGAGTAAACTGCGCATGCACACGCAGTTTACTACAGACTTGCAGATCCCTGTGTGTCTGGTCTGAGCAGGCATATAGGACACACAAACACAGCAGGGAGCTTTCTCTAGCGCATCCGTAGCATGAAATATGCTGCAGATGCGCTACGTGTGACCCTACCCTTAAAAGTCATTAAAACATTTCAAAATAAATACAGTGAAAATGTAAATAAAAATGTTGAAGTCAAGCCTCTTCTAGTTTTACTTGTACAATTACAGTATATCCCCGTCTTTATTTTGTGGGGAATGGGTGAGCACCTTACTGTTTCAAAACTGCAGTTTCCTTGCTAGGCACAGCTATAACATAATACACTGTTCAAAAAAATAAAGGGAACACTAAGATAACACATCCTAGATCTGAATGAATGAACTATCATATGAAATACGTTTGTTTTTAGATAGGTGAATGTTCCTGACAACAAAATCACACAAAAATGATCAATAGAAATCAAATTTATCAACCCATGGAGGTCTGGATGGGGAGTCACACTCAAAATCAAAGTGGAAAACCACACTACAGGTTGATCCATTTCTTATGTAATGTCCTTAAAACAAGTCAAAATGAGGCTCAGTAGTGTGTGTGACCTCCACGTGCCCATATGACCTCCCAACAATTCCTGGGCATGCTCCTGATGAGGTGGCCAATGGTCTCATGAGGAATTTCCTTCCAGACTGTGGTGCAAATTGGCGTTGGTGGATGGAGCGAGACATGATGTCCCAGATGTGCTCAGTCGGATACAGGTCTGGGGAATGGGCAGGCCAGTCCATAGCAACAATGCCTTCCTCTTGCAGGAACTGCTGACACACTCCAGCCACATGTGGTCTAGCATTGTCTTGCATTAGGAGAAACCCAGGGCCAACCGCACCAGCATATGGTCTCACAAGGGGTCTGAGGGTCTCATCTCAGTAGCTAATGGCAGTCAGGCTATCTCTGGCAAGCACATGGAGGGCAATGCGGCCCCCCAAAGAAATGCCACCCCACACCATTACTGTCCCACCGCCAAACCGGTCATGCAGGAGAATGTTGCAAGAATCAGAACGTTCTCCACAGCGTCTCAAGACATTTGTCACATGTGCTCAGTGTGAACCTGCTTTAATCTGTGAAGAGCACAGGGTGCCAGTGGCAAATTTGCCAATCTTTGTGTTCTCTGGCAAATGCCAAACTTCCTGCACGGTGTTGGGCTGTAAGGTCAACCCCCACCTGTGGACGTCGGGCCCTAATACCACCCTCATGGAGTCTGTTTCTAACTGTTTCAGTGGACACATGCACATTTATGGCCTGGTGAAGGTCATTTTACAGGGCTCTGGCAGTGCTTCTCCTGCTCTTCCTTGCACAAAGGTGAAGGTAGCAGTCCTGCTGCTGTTTTTTTCCCCTCCTACGGCCTCCTCCACATCTCCTGATGTACTGGCCTGTCTCCTGGTAGCACCTCCATGCTCTAGACACTATGCTGACAGACACAGCAAACCTTCTTGCCACAGCTCGCATTAATGTGCCATCCTGGATGAGCTGCACTACCTAAGCCACTTGTGTGGGTTGTAGACTCTGTCTCATGCTACCACTAGAGTGAAAGCACCACCAGCATTCCAAAGTGACCAAAACATCAGCCAGAAAGCATAGGAACTGAGAAGTGGTCTGTGGTCACCACCTGCAGAACCACTGCTTTATTGGGGGTGTCTTGCTAATTGCCTATAATTTCCACCTGTTGTCTGTTCCATTTGCACAATAGCATGTGAAATTGATTGTCAATCAGTGTTGCATTGGAGTTACATTGTGTTATCTTAGTGTTCCCTTTATTTTTTTGAGCAGTGTATAAAGAGTATAACATACACTTCAATTCAAATTTTGTATCATGCTTATGGCCTTCCCTGTTATATTTTACGTTACAGTATATTATTACAAAGAGCTGTAGCTACATGTGATATTTATTGAATTGTGCTCTGTACTTGGAAGTTTTTATTTTCTCTATACTGTGAGCATTCCATTCTATAATGGCATTTCTAAAGTAGGCAGGGAGTTCATTGATACACAGCAAATGAATACACGGAGGTCTACAGGGTGACCAGTGCCTTTTATAGTTTATTGTGCTTCTTTTAGGTTTAGTACATTGCAGACAATCGTGCTGTAGACTTAATTCAGCTCAGGCTCCATTTGTATTTGCTGAATAGCTTTTGTCGTTAACTCATGAGCGCCTTCGTCACTGCTGTTTCTGTTTTTGTAATCACTTGTCTGAAATATTTATATAATGTTAGGGGTGTATCCTCACATGCCATTTGTTGTTAAAAGCCTTCCTATTATTGTGGATGACAAAATATGTACCCACCCAATCCATAGTGTCTAATATTTCTCAATAAGGGAAGTGGATAAAAGTTTTTTTAATATTAGTCACTACATTGATACTTCATTTACTATAATCCATCTTTGTTGTTGTTGTTTTATTTAGTATTGTATGTTATAGGAAGATGTCTATAAATATCAAAGCTTCTAGACCCATAAACCTGACCATATTAGAAATCAATGTTGCTCACAATTGTAATACTGCAAATTGCCATAGAAAGTTGGAGTTACGTGTAAATTTAGGTGGAAAAAATATGGTAAAATGTCTCTACTTGTAATATCCCAGTTTTTTTTCACCCTATTCACAATTTTTACAATCTAAGTGATTTAAGAAATTGTTCATCCTGTTTTAGTTTTTTTTTCCAGGCTGTGGTTTCTCACTTTTAATCCCTTAAAGGGGTACTCCGCCCCCAGACATCTTATCCCCTATTCAAAGGATAGTGGACGAGATGTCTGCCGCTGGGAACCCAAGCGATCAGGCATCCTATCCTTTGGATGGGGATAAGATGTCTAGGGGCGGAGTACACCTTTAACCCCTTAAGGACCTAGCTATTTTACACCTTAGGACCCGGCCATTTTTTGAACATCTGACCACTGTCACTTTAAACATTAATAACTCTGGAATGCTTTTAGTTATCATTCTGATTCCGAGATTGTTTTTTTGTTACATATTCTACTTTAACATAGTGGTAACATTTTGTGGTAACTTCCATCCTTTCTTGGTGAAAAATCCCAAAATTTGATGAAAAATTTGAAAATTTAGCATTTTTCTAACTTTAAAGCTCTCTGCTTGTAAGGAAAATGGATATTCCAAATATTGTTTTATTTTTATTCACATATACAATATGTCCACTTTATGTTTGCATCATAAAATTGACTTGTTTTTACTTTCGGAAGACACCAGAGGGCTTCAAAGTTCAGCAGCAATTTTCCAATTTTTCACAAAATTTTCAAACTCACTATTTTTCAGATACCAGTTCAGGTTTGAAGTGGATTTGAAGGGTCTTCATATTAGAAATACCCCATAAAAGACCCCATTATAAAAACTGCACCCCCAAAGTATTCAAAATGACATTCAGTAAGTGTTTTAAACCTTTAGGTGTTTCAGAGGAATAGCAGCAAAGTGAAGGAGAAAATTCACAATCTTCATTTTTTACACTCGCATTTTCTTGTAGACCCAATTTTTGCATTTTTACAAGGGGTAAAAGGAGAAAATTTATACTTGTATTTGTAGCCCGATTTCTCTCGAGTAAGCACATACCTCATATGTCTATGTAAAGTGTTTGGCGGGCGCAGTAGAGGGCTCAGAAGGGAAGGAGCGACAAGGGGAATTTGGAGAGTACGTTTTTCAGAAATGGTTTTTGGGGGGCATATTGCATTTAGGAAGCCCCTATGGTCCCAGAACAGCAAAAAAAAAAAAACACATGCCATACCATTTTGGAAACTAGACCCCTTGAGGAACGTAACAAGGAATTAAGTGAGCCTTAATACCCCACAGGTGTTTCACGGCTTTTGCATATGTAAAAAAAAAAATGTGTGTTTCCCCCCAAATTTCACATTTTTGCAAGAGTTAATAGCAGAAAATACCCCCGAAATTTGTAACCCCATCTCTTCTGAGTATGGAGGTACCCCATAAGTTGACCTGAAGTGCACTGCGGGCGAACTACAATGCTCAGAAGAGAAGGAGTCATATTTGGCTTTTTGAGAGAAAATTTTGCTCGGGGGGCATGTCGCATTTAGGAAGCCCCTATGGTGCCAGGACAGCAAAATAACCTCCACATGGCATACCATTTTGGAAACTAGACCCCTTGAGGAACGTAACAAGGGGTACAGTGAGCATTTACCCCCACTGGTGTCTGTCAGATCTTTGGAACAGTGGGCTGTACAAAATTTTTAATTTGCACAGCCCATTGTTCCAAAGATCTGTCAGACACCAGTGGGGTGTAAATTCTCACTGCACCCCTCATTACATTCCGTGAGGGGTGTCGTTTCCAAAATGGGGTCACATTTGGGGTTTTGTTTTTTTTGCGTTTGTCAAAACCGCTGCAACAATCAGCCACCCCTGTGCAAATCACCTCAAATGTACATGGTCCACTCTCCCTTCTGGGCCTTGTTGTGCACCCCAGAGCACTTTGCGCCCACATATGGGGTATCTCCGTAGTCAGAAGAAACTGCATTACAAATTTTGGGGGGCTTTTTTCCCTTTTACCTCTTGTCAAAATGAAAAGTATAGGGCAACACCAGCATGTTAGTTTAAACAATTTTTTCATAAGGGGTGAAAGGAGAAAAAGCCCCCCAAAATTTGTTAGGCAATTTCTCCCGAGTGCGGCGATACCCCATATGTGGCCCTACACTGTTGCCTTGAAATACGACAGGGCTCCGAAGTGAGAGTGCAATACACATTTGAGGCCTGAATTAGGGATTTGCATAGGGGTGGACATAGGGGTATTCTACGCCAGTGATTCCCAAACAGTGTGTATCCAGCTGTTGCAAAACTCCCAGCATGCTTGGACAGTCAATGGCTGTCCGGCAATACTGGGAGTTGTTGTTTTGCAACAGCTGGAGGCTCCATTTTGGAAACAGTGGCGTACCAGACGTTTTTCATTTTTATTGGGGAGGGGGGCTGTGTAGGGGTATGTGTATATGTAGTGTTTTTTTTACTTATTTTATTTTGTGTTAGTGTAGTGTAGTGTTTTTAGGGTACAATCACACGGGCAGGGGATTCCCGCTGCGAGTTTGAGCTGCCGCGCAAAATTTGCTGCTTCGCAAACTTGCAGCCTGATACGCACTGTAAGCCCCCTGCCCATGTGAATGTACCCTGCACATTCACAGGGGGGGGGGGGACCTCCAGCTGTTGCAAAACTACAACTCCCAGCATGCACGGTCTATCAGTGCATGCTGGTAGTTATAGTTTTGCAACAGCTGGATGCACACGGGTTGGGAAACACTGAGTTAGGAAACAGACAATGTTTCCCAACCAGTGTGCCTCCAGTTGTTGCAAAACCACAACTCCCAGCATGCCCAGACAGCCGAAGGGCATTTTGGGAGTAGTGATTACGCAGCAGCTGGAGGAGAACAGTTTGGGGACCCCTGTGTAGTGGTGTCCAAGCTGTAGCCCTCCAGATGTTGCAAAACTACAACTCCCAGTATTCCAAAACTGTCCAGGCATGCTGGGAGTTGTAGTTCTGCAACATCTGAAGGGCCAGATGTTACAGAACTACAACTCACAGCATGCCTGGACAGTAAGGGCATGCTGAGGATGTGTAGTTTTGCAACATCTGGAAGGGCACAGTGGTCTCCAAACTGTGGAGCTCCAGATGTTGCAAAACTGCAACTCCCAGCATGCCCAGACGCTGAGGACTGTCTGGGCATGCTGGGAGTTGTAGTATACAGGGTCCCAATACAGCAATGCATGTCGCTGTACGGCGACGTGCATTGCTGTAAAGGGCCCGACCGCGGCTGAAGAGGAACTCACCTGTCGCCGCCGCCGCCGTCTTCATCGCCGGCATCCAGGTCTTCAGGGACGAGGTAAGTACCGGTGCCAGTCCCCGGCACTCCCCCGTCCCCCGCCGCGTCCTCTGGTTTTCCTCCCGTCCTCTACGGACTTCCAGGGGCCGGGCAGGGCGGGAGGAAGTAACCGCCCCCCCCGCGATTGGTCGGTTAACTAACCGACGGATCGCAGGGGATAGGAGGAGGTGGCAGGCTTGCCACCTCGCTCTTATACTTCAGCATGGTCCTGGCTGTCTGGTACAGCCAGGATCATGCAAAATTACTGGGCGGTCGGGTCCCAGAGACCCGATCAGCTAGGTATTGCCGCAGATCGCAGGGGTGATTTCCCTAGCGATTTGCTGCGATCGCCGACATGGGGGGCCTACATGGCATTTGCCCTGGATGCCTGCTGAAGCATTTCAGCAGGCATCCGCTTCCGATCTCTGTCCGGGGCGCGGCAGGGACCGAAGAAACACCAGGACGTACTAGTACGTCCCGGGTCCTTAAAGCCCAGGGTGCCAGGACGTTCTAGTACGTCCTGGGTCCTTAAGTGGTTAAGGATGCACTTCGTTTTGGCCTTAAAGGGGTTATCCAGGAAAAAACTTTTTTTTATATATCAACTGGCTAAAGAAAGTTAAACAGATTTGTAAATTACTTCTATTAAAAAATCTTAATCCTTTCAGTACTTATGAGCTTCTGAAGTTAAGATTGTTCTTTCTGTCTAAGTGCTCTCTGATGACACGTGTCTCGGGAACCGCCCAGTTTAGAAGAGGTTTGCTATGGGGATTTGCTTCTAAACTGGGCGGTTCCCGACACATGTGTCATCAGAAAGCACTTAGACATAAAACAACAACCTTAACTTCAGAAGCTCATAAGTACTGAAAGGATTAAGATTTTTTAATAGAAGTAATTTACAAATCTGTTTAACTTTCTGAAGCCAGTTGATATATACAAAAAAGTTTTTTCTTCGATAACCCCTTTAAAGGAGTTATGTTGTAAAATAAAATTTATCCCCTATCTGCGTTCACTCTGGGGGGGGGGGGGGGGGGGGGTGGTGTCCAATGAGTCACACAACTGTCATTTTCCCTATAGGCATTGATCATGGCATCTAAAGGGTTAGTGGCAAACATCACAGTGCTGTCCTTTATAAGCAGTAAGTCCCTGGCTACTGATAGCAGCCAGTACTCATGCACTATGAAGTGAGTGCAGCTCCCTTGCTTGCTTCATATACAGTAAACTTGCCAGGGCGCACATATACGCCCTGTGTCATTTATGGGTAACAGAGAGGTTTACCGGCTGCCGTCTAAGGATGAGCCGGCTTGTCCTACAACTGCCATCTGATTCCTGTAGCTGGGGGCTGCCATTAATAGCCAATATGCGGCAGCTATTAACCCTTTAGATTGCCGCTGTTAACAGTTGACAGCGGCATCTAAAGGGACCTTTAATCAGTCCTTGGTGGTCCAGTGGGATGGATCGTGGAAGTAGCCGGAGGGCTTACCTCTGCTCCTACGCTGGTCCTGACTCTGTGATTGATAGAGCCTGGCTGAACCAGGCTTTATCAATCAAGTGCAGAGCACACAGATCAATGTAGTTCTATGGAACCACATTGATCTGTATGAGGAAACTACTGATTCCTCCTAAAAGTCCCCTAAGGGGACTAAAAGTGTAAAAAAAAGTTGCATAAAAAGTAAAAAAAAATTAAAAAAACATTAACCCCTTCCATATTAAACGTTTGAATCACTCCCCCGTTTCCCAAATTCCATATAAAAAATATGTAAACATAATAAAAATAAACATATGTGGTATTGCCGAGTGCGCAAATATCCGAACTATAAAAATATAACGTTGATTAAACTGCACGGTCAATGGCGTTTACCTAAAAAAAATACCAAAGCCCAAAATTGCATATTTTTGGTCACTTTGAATACCCTAAAAATATGTATAAAAAGCAATCAAAACATCCCATCAAAACAAAAATGGTACCGATAAAAACGGTGACAGTGCAAAAAATGAGCCCTCACTCATCCCTGTATACGAAAAAATAGAAAAGTTATAGGGGTCAGAAGAAGCCAATTTTGAACATACAAATTTTGGTGCATGTAGTTATAATTTTTTATAAGTAGTTAAATAAAATAAAAGCTATATAAATTAGGTATTCTTGTAACCATGTGGACCTACAGAATAAAGATAATTAGTCATTCTTACTGAAAAGTGCACTTCGTACAATCGGAAGCCCCCAGAATTCACAAAATGGCCAATTTTTTTCAATTTTGCCCCACAAATATTTTTCTTATGGTTTCGATTTTGTAGTGAATAGATTGATGTCATTACAAAGTGAAATCGGTGGCGCAAAAAAAAAAAAAAAAAAAGCCCACATATGGACTAAAATTGTTGAGGAGGAAATAACGAAAGTGTAAAAATGAAAAATGGAAAGGTCCTTAAAGGGGTACAAACTGTTCCGAACGCTGGAGCCGGCGCTGGGAGCTTTTGACATCATAGCCCCGCCCCCTGTTGACATCACGCACCGCCCTCTCAATGCAAGTCTATGGGAGCGGCTGTCAGGCCCCCTTCCATAGACTTGCATTGAGGGTGCGTGACGTCACAAGGGGGCGGGGCTATGATGTCACAAGCTTCCGGCGTTTGCTCCAGCGTTCAGAACAGTTTGTTCCAAATGCCTAGCAGCGGAGTACCCCTTTAAGGGGTTAAATAAATGTAAAACACCAAAATGTCATGAAATAAATGCATGTTAGAGAAAAATGAATAACAATTCTCTTAAAACAGGAAACATGGGGAAAAAGAAGAAACATAGAACATGAGGCCCAGAGCATCTCCAGATCCAATAAATAGAAAAGTAAGGACATCTTGTGATTCCATACAGGCTCCATGCACATTGTTGTCTTGTTCACACTGAGTCATAAACGGCATGAAAACCTTGTTGATTCCGCTTTCCTTTGTTTTCAATTGGAATTTGCACCGTATTTCACACTATGAACTACAGCACAGATGCTTTATGAAGTGTTTTGAACTCTGCATTCATGCCAATTGTGTGCTGGCTAGCTCGGGCACAGGTTATCCTCATTAAGGGTAGGGTCACACGTAACTGATCTGCAGCAGATTTTACGATGCGGATCCGCCGGTGACTCTACCTATAGTGTGCCTCCAGCAATCCGCCGCTCCGAGCAGCCACACTGCGGCCTGCGATTTGCCAAGCTCACAGAGCAGCCACGATTTCTGAGTACACTGTGAATGCGCACGGCGAATCGCAGGCCCCTGTCTGGCTGCTCTGAGTGGCAGATTGCCTCTGTGAGCAGGCAAGGGGGCAGTGTGGCAACAGCTGGAGGCACAATATGGGTTGGGTCACCGGCAGATCCGCAACATAAAATACTCTGCGGATCCGTTACGTGTGACCCTACCCTAAATGGGACAACACTACATCCAAAAACTTGGACAGTGTGACTCTATTCTAAAATATGTTCATTTTGAATAGAATAGGCTTCTAGTTTACTATGCATGAATTCTAAATTCTACCTTGGTGCCTTGGGTTCATCTTCAGGTGACTTTTGTGTTTGCCCTTGAATTTTCTACTTCACCAGGAGTTTTTTTTTTTCCTATAGACTTTAGACACTACAAAATCAATACTGCAATACTATGGTTTTCTTGCTGCTGTCATTCATTGCCATACATTGCATCATTTTTAAAAGGCAGTTTAGTAATCTCAAGGGTTTGAACACCATGCAATTTACAGAAAACTTTAAGAAAATTGTTGCAGGGTACTTAAGCCATTTGGGGGTATCCCCTGGCTATTTATACATTCCCAGCTGAGATTACATCTGTATTTCTTGGAATGTTGTGACGCTCCAGGAACAGCTGCTGACTCTCCACTCACGTGTTACTGTTTAAGTAGGGCAAAGTAGAACAGGTGATGATAAAAACATTGAATGATTGTCAGGTTCAGGGCTGGAAACATGACATGTACACTTATGGGAGAATCACCAGAAGTGTTATATAAAAGGTAACTTAATGTTCATAAAAAATGTTGTAAAAGTGTTGTAGTAGTTTACATTTTTGCTGGGATATCAGTCTTTGAAATTATACACCAGTTGCCTGTAACTTCTCTTCTCAGCACTTCCTGTTGTGTGCACTGATACTTTATTATTGCTGTAGGGACAGATACATGTTCTGATTTGATTAGTAAACTTTATTTGTTTAAATGTATGACGAACATAGTTTGGAACTGTCATTTCATTTTGTAAGCAGAAAGTGTTATCTTGAGAACAAAGAGGTCAATGATAGGTAAATTAAGCTATTTAGGTTTCGAAAATTGGGTTTGTAACTGCGTGGAAAACTGGGCCGTACCCAGAGAGTGGTGGCCATGATTCGTACTCTGATTGGTCTTCGGTTATTAGTGGTGTGCCCCAAGGTTCTTTACTGGGCCCACTTTTGTTTAATTTATTTATTAACTAGCTGAGTACCCGGCATTGTCCGGTTTTTCCTTCCTAATCCTTGGTGGGGAGGAAAGTCAACAAAGGAGGAAGCTTTTGACTTCATATCCTGTCCTCATATATTGTTGTCATATCCCAACCCCATATCTCGTCCTCATATCTCAACCTCATATCCCGTCATCATATCTCGACCTTATATCCTGACCTCCTATCCGTCCTCATATCTCGATCTCATATCCCATCCTCCTATCCCGTCCTCATATCCCGACCTCCTATCCTGACCTCCTACCCTGACCTCATATCCTGACTAGTGTAGCTGGCGAATATTTGCAATTCAAATTTTAATCGCGAATATAGCATATTCGTGAATTCGCGAATATTGCGAATATAACACTATATATTGGCAATTACAAATATTTGCTTTTTTTTGTTGTTCACAGTACACATCACAGTGATCACTGATCATCCCTCTCTGCTCTTCGCATATGCGCATATTCGTGAATATTGAGCCCTCCCTTCTTTAATGGTACAGGGAACTAATGGGCTAGTGCAGTGGTCTCCAACCTGCTGTCCTCCAGATGTTGCAAAACTACAACTCCCAGCATGCATGCTGGGAGTTGTAGTTTTCCAACATCTGGAGGTCCGCAGGTTGGAGACCATTGCACTAGTGCATTAACTCACTAGTGATTTTTTGCCCATTGAAATCAATAGGCCCATTGTGGTCTATGGGCATCTCACAGTATGTAAAACTGTAAGATAAGCATGAGGGTCTCGGCAGTACAGTGGACGGCAGACCGTGCGGTGGTTCGAGTCCCGGGGTGGGACAGAGTGTTACAGTGTTGTGGTTTAACTTTTTTACTCGTGATTGACAAATGTAGGTCAATTGGTAATTAAGAAAGCCTTTGAACCGTGGGAACTAGGTCAATTGGCAATTAACTGAGTGTTTGAACCGTGGGAACTAGGTTAATGGGGTACCAAATATGGGTATTGGAGTTAATTGAAACTGGATGTAATGTGTAAGGCTGGGTATGAATGAATGAATGGGAGGTTAAGGAACATAATGGGATATTTATCAATACCTGTGCAGAGTAAAGGTTGCCCAGTTGCCCATAGCAACCAATCAGATTGCTTCTTTCATTTTTCAGAGACATTTTCAAAAATGAAAGAACCAATCTGATTGGTTGCTATGGGCAACTCAAAAACTTTTCCTCTGGACAGGTTTTGATAAATCTCCCCCATTGGGGGAGATTTATCAAAACCTGTGCAAATGAAAAGTTGTCCAGTTGCCCATAGCAACCAATCAGATCGCTTATTTCATTTTGCAGAGGCCTTGTGAAAAATGAAAGAAGCAATTTGATTGGTTGCTATGGGCAACTGCACCACTCTTCCTCTACACTGGTTTTGATGAATCTCCCCCATAGAGGGAGATTTATCAAAACCTGTCCAGAGGAAAAGCTTCTGAGTTGCCCATAGCAACCAATCAGATTGCTTCCTTCCCTTTTCAGAGGCCTTTTCAAAAAAGAAAGAACCAATCTGATTGGTTGCTATGGGCAACTCAGCAGCTTTTCCTGGAAAAGCTGCTGAGTTGCCCATAGCAACCAATCAGATTGCTTCTTTCCTTTTGCCGAGGCCTTGTGAAAAATGAAAGAAGCGATCTGATTGGTTGCTAATGCGCATAGAAAAAAAAAAGAATATAACGAATATGCGAATTTCGCGAATATATGATGAATATTCGTCCATATATTCGCAAAATATCGTGAATTTGAATATGGCCTATGCAGCTCATCACTAATCCTGACCTCCTATCCCGTCCTCCTATCTCGACCTCATATCCCATCCTCATATCTCAACCTCCTCCCCCGACCTCCTATCCCGTCCTCATATTCTGTCCTCATATCCTGTCTTCATATCCCGACCTCATATACTGTCCTTATATCCCATCCTCATATCCCGTCCTCATATCCCGACCTCATATCCCGACCTCATATCCCATCCTCATATCCTGTCCTCAGGTGGGACTGATTTGTGATGAAGATATTGTAAGCTGAAAATAGAAGAGGACATGGCTTGGTGGGACTGGGTGTGATTTGCAAGCCAGACCGATGCACAAAATGAGTAGATAACAAAAGGGGTGGGGCTTAAAATGTGGGAATGTCTTTGTGAGATGGGGTGTGGCTTGCAAGCCGGATTGACACATTCACCATGAGATGCAGAGCAGAGCTTGTGGAGTAAGGTACTGGAAGTCTGATATACTTGCATGGGACTTGTAACAAAAACCCCATCCTTCACATATGGGGGTAGGTTAGGGGTTAAGTTAACCATTATTTATTAATTTTTTCACATTTAAGTAACATGTGACCAAGTATTATCAAAATATCTCCAGCCATACAGAAGTTATGCTGGAACATACATTCCCTATAGATTTGCATTGAACTTTTAACAAAAACCCAGACCCTCGCAAATGAGGGTAGGTTAGGGTTGAATTAACTATCCTATATTTTTAGTGGACATATAAGTAACATGTGACCAAGTATTATCAAAATATCTCCAGCTATTTGGAAGTTATGCAGTAACATATACTGTATTTTCCATTGACTTGTATTGGACTTTAAATAAAAACCCTAACTCTTGCAAATGGAGGTAGGTTAGGGTTAAATTAAATATCCTATGTTTGTTGTTGACATATAAGTAACATGTGTACCAAGTTTCATGTTAATATCTTTAGCCGTTTGGAAGTGATGCTGGAACATACACACACACGTTGAGTACCTGGCGTTGCCCGGTTTTTCCTTCCTAATCCTTGTTGTGGAGGAAAATCAACAGAGGAAGCTTTTGACTTCATATCCCAACCTCATATCTCGTTCTCATATCCTGACCTCCTCTCTCGACCTCCTATCTCGACCTCCTATCCCGACCTCCTATCCTGTCCTTCTTTCCCATCCTCCTATCCCGACCTCCTATCCCGACCTCCTATCCCGTCCTCCTTTCCCGTCCTCCTTTCCCGTCCACATATCTCGACCTCCTATCTCGACCTCCTATCCTGACCTCCTATCCCGACCTCCTATCCTGTCCTCATATCCCGACTCGTAATATGTGTACCAGGTATTGGAATATCTCTAGCCATATGGAAGTTATGTGGGAACATACATTTCCCATTGATTTGCAGGGGACTTTAAAAAAAAAAATATATATATATATATATATATATATATATATATATCCAAATATCTCCAGCCGTTTGGAAGTTATACAGTAACATATATTTCCCATAGCCTTGTAGGGGACTTTAAACAAAAACCCTGACCCTGGCAAATAGGGATGAGTAAGGGTTAAATGACCTATCCTATGTTTGTTGTTGACATATAAGTAACATGTGTGCCAAGTTTCATGTTGATATCTTTAGCCGTTTGAACATGATGCTGGAACATACACACATGCACACTATGGGGGGGAATTTATCATTGTATATAGAGCTGTTTTGTGTCTATTTTTTTTTGCGCAAAAATATGCGTCTTTTTTTTTTTATAGAATTTTTCATCGCCTTGTCTACGGTTACGGTTACCGTAGAGGATTTTGGCATTTTCTTGCGCAAATATACACCAACTCGGAGGACACGTACCAAAGTGTCTATTTTGACACAGTAAGGACTGCTACTCCCATCATGGACAGACTCTGCCCATGATGGAAGTTGTAGTCCAGGGGCTGAGGTGCAGATCGCACTGGGTCATTCTGCAGAGACCCGCTGCGATCCGCATTTATTACCTATACAAGCCGGCGGCACATGCGGCTCCATTGTGCTCCACTCCGCTCCTGTATACACTGTCATAATTCATAATCCCCGCCGCCGGGACATGGGAGCTCTGATTGGTCAATAGTTATTCACCAATCAGAGCTCCCGTCTCCCGGCAGTACTACAACTACTCCCATCATAGGACAGACTCTGTCCCATGATAGGAGTAGTAGTCCAAGGGAAGAGGGACAGATCTCTGTTCACATTATGTGTTTTGCATAATGGGAACAGAGCCTTTCTGGCAGTGTGTTCCCAAACTTAACTTCAGCCCCCCATGATGGGAGTTGTAGTTTAGCAACAATAGGTGGCTCCCTGTTTAGGAACATGCTGCATTATGTGTGCTCTTGCCAGGGGAGAGAGCAAAAATGTACTACCCATATTTCTTGTTTTTCTTTTCTTCTCATTTCAGATACCTGAATGCGGAGGACTACGTCAGATTCAGTGGACTGCGACGATGACCTGTTTTTATTTATTTCAATAAAATGGTTAACAAGGGCTGTGTGGGAGTGTTGTTTTTAAATAAAAATTTTTTTTTCAATGTGTCGTGTTTTTTATAATTGATTTTTCAGGGTTAGTAGTGGAAGCTGTCATATAGACAGAACCCATTACTAAGTTGGGGCTTAGTGTTAGCTCGGAGCGTCAAAAATGGCGCTCCTGGGCCTAGGCGGTAACAGGCTGGCATTATTTAGGCTGTGGAGGGCCAGTAACAATGGTCCTCGCCCACCCTGGTAATGTCAGGCTGTTGCTGCTTGGATGGTATCTGGCTGATACTGAAAATAGGGGGAACCCTCTGCGGGTTTTTTTTTATATAAATAAATACATTTAAAAAAAGTGTGTGGTTCCCTCATTTTTTCAGTATCAGCCAGATACCAACCAAGCAGCAACAGCCTGACATTACCAGGGTGGGCGAGGACCATTGTTACTGGCCCTCCCCAGCCTAAATAAAGCCAGCCGGTTACCGCCTAGGCCCAGGAGCGCCATTTTTGATGCTCCGGGCCTGTTGTTACCGGCTCTACCCAGAACCCCTGTGGCGGTGGGTACCGGGGTAATAATTGGGGGCTAGCGTTAGCTGATTTGTGGGCTAACGCTAAGCCCCGGCCTAGTAATAGATTCTGTCTACAGGATGCCTTCCACTACTAAGCCTGAAAATCCAATTATAAAAAACACAACACATTGAAAAATTTTTTTTTTAAAACACTCCCCCACAGCCCTCATTAACCCTTTTATTGACATTTAAAAAAAAAAAAAAAACGCTGTTCATCATAGCAGTCCACCAAATCTGACATAGTCCTCCCCATTCACGTATCTAAATTTTGAAGAAAAAAAAACAACAAAAAGTTTAGTACATTTTTTTCCACACACCAGCAAAAACGCAAGAAAAGAATGCAAGAAAAACTGACAAAACGCAGAAAAAAGCTGGGACAGTTTTTATGGCTTTTTTGCTGATGGACAAAAAACCTCAATGGAATCTAACCTTAAAGCAATAGAACAAAATCCTTACTTCCACTTTTCCTGTGAGATAGAGGAGTGTATGGTAGAGCGAAGGGAGGCGTTTCTATTGCACAAGATTTATCAAAGAAGTGCACAGCCTTAGTAAATTCTGAGCAAGAGTGTAAATTAGACAAGCAGTGTAAAGGGGTAGAACTGTGTCTACAATAGACAAATAATGATACATTTCCCCCATTGAGTTTTATATACCGTATATATAGACTAGCTGAGTACCTGGCATTGCCCGGTTTTTCCTTCCTAATCCATGTTGGGGAGGAAAATCAACAAAGGATGAAGCTTTTGTCTTCATATCCCGTCCTCATATATTGTTGTCATATCCCAACCCGATATCCTGTCCTCCTATCCCAACCTCCTATCCCGACCTCCTATCCCGACCTCCTAGCCCATCCTCCTATCTCGACCTCCTATCCTAATCTCCTATCCCGACCTGCTATCCTGACCTCCTATCTCGTCCTCCTATCCCGTCCTCCTATCTCAACCTCCTATCCTGACCTCCTATCCTGTCCTCCTATCCCGTCCTCCTATCGCAACCTCCTATCCCGACCTCCTATCCCGTCCTCCTATCTCAACCTCCTATCCCGACCTCCTATCCCATCCTCCTATCTCGACCTTCTATCTCGACCTCCTATCCTGACCTCCTATCCTGACCTCCTATCTCAAACTCTTATCCTGACCTCCTATTCCGACCACCTAACCTGTCCCGCCCACCTTTCCCGTCCTCCTATCTCGACTTCCTATCTCGACCTCCTATCCCTACCACCTATCCCGACTTCCTATCCGAACTCCTATCCTGTCCTCCTATCCCATCCTCCTATCTCGACCTTGTATCCTGACCTTCTATCCAGACCTCCTAGTTAGACCTCCTATCCCCACCTCCTATCCCGAACTCCTATCTCGACCTCCTATCCTGACCTCCTATCCCGACCTCCTATACCGACTTCCTATCCTGTCCTCCTATCCCGACCTCATATTCCAACCCGTAATATGTTTACCAGGTATTCAAATATCTCCAGCCGTACAGAAGTTATGTGGGAACATACATTTCCCATTGATTTGCATGGGACTTTAACCCCTTAAGGACCCAGCCAATTTTCAGTGTAGGACCCGGCCATTTTTTGCACATCTGACCACTGTCACTTTAAGCATTAATAACTCTGGGATGCTTTTACCTTTCATTCTGATTCCGAGATAGTTTTTTCGTGACATATTCTACTTTATGATAGTGGTAAAATGTTGTCGATACTTGCATAATTTCTTTCCAAAATTCAAAAATGTGATGAAATAATTAAAAATGTTGCATTTTTTTTTTTGCTTTGAAGCTCTCTGCTTATAAGGAAAATGAATATTCCAAATAATTTATATATTGATTCACAAATACAATATGTCTACTTTATATTTGCATCATAAAGTTGACATGTTTTTACTTTTGGAAAACATCAGAGGGCTTCAAAGTATAGCAGCAATTTTCCAATTTTTAACAACATTTTCAAAATCGAAATTTTTCAGGGACCAGTTCAGTTTTGAAGTGGATTTGAAGGGCCTTTATATTAGAAATACCCCATAAAGGACCCCATTATAAAAACTGTATTCAAAGTATTCAAAGTGATATTCAAAAGGTTTGTTAACCCTTTAGGTGTTTCACAGGAATAGCAGCAAATTGAAAGAGAACATTCAAAACCTTCATTTTTTACACTGGCATGTTCTTGTAGACCCAATTTTTGAATTTTTTACAAGGGGTAAAAGGAGAAAAATCTTCCTAAAATGTGTAACCCAATTTCTCTCGAGTAAGGAAACACCTCATATGTGTATGTCAAGTGTTCATCGGGTGCACTAGAGGGCTCAGAAGGGAAGGAGCGACAGTGGGAATTTGGAGAGTGAGTTTTTCTGAAATGGTTTTTGGGGGGCATGTCACATTTAAGAACAGCAAAAAAACAAAACAAAAAAAAAACACATGGCATACTATTTTGGAAACTACACACCACAAGAAACCGCATCTCTTCTGAGTATGGAAATACCCCATGTGTGGACGTCAAGTGCTCTACTGGCGTACTACAATGCTCAGAAGAGGAGTCACATTTGGCTTTTGGAAAGTGAATTTTGCTGAAATGGTTTTTTGGGGGCATGTCACATTTAGGAAGCCCCTATGCTGCCAGAAAAGCAAAAAAAAAACTCACATGGCATACTATTTTGGAAACTACACCCCTCAAGAAACGTAACAAGGGGAACAGTTAGCCTTAACACCTCACAGGTGTTTGACGACTTTTTGTTAAAGTTGGAAGTGTAAATGAAAAAAAAAAATTTTTTCCACTAAAATGCAGTTTTTTCCCCAAATTTTAAATTTTTACAAGGGGTAATAGGAGAAAATGACCCCCAAAATTTGTAACCCCATTTCTTCTGAGTATGGAAATACCCCATGTCAAGACATGGATGTCAAGTTCTCTGTTGGCGCACTACAATGTTCAGAAGAGGAGGAGCGCCATTGAGCTTTTGGAAAGAAAATTTGTTTGGAATGGAAGTCAAGGGCCATGTGCGTTTACAAAGTCCCCTGTACTGCCAGAACAGTGTAGTTTCCAAAATGGGGTCACATGTGGGGGGGTCCAATGTTCTGGCCCTATGGGGACTTTGTGAACACACGTGGCCTTCAATTCCGGACAAAATTTCTCTTCAAAATCCCAATGGTGCACCTTCTCTTCTGAGCATTGTAGTGCGCCAGGAGTGCACTTTACATCCACATATGGGGTATGTTCTTACTCAGAAAAAATGGGGTTACAAGTTTTGGGGGGATTTTTTCCTATTTTCCCTTGAAAAATGTAGGGCAACACCAGCATTTTAGTGAATTTATATATTTTTTTTTCATTTTTCCGTCCAACTTTGAAGAATTTTCATTAAACACCTGTGGGGTGTTAAATCTCACTATACTCCTTGTTATGTTCCGTGAGGGGTGTAGTTTCCATTTGTGGGTATTTATTTTATTGCGTTTATGTCAGAACCGCGGTAAAATCATCTACCCCTGTGCAAATCACCAATTTAGGCCTCAAATGTACTGTAACACTCACGTTTCTGAAGACAGGAACTCCGGTGTATGTGGATCTGCTGGACCTGTGTGGCAGATGACTCGGACCGTGCCAGGGAACGGAGTCTAAGGTGCCGCTGGTCTTCACCAGAGCCCGCCGCAAAGCAGGATGGGCTTGCTGCTGCAGGCGACACCTAGGTCGTAACCCCAGGCAACGGCTCGACCACACAGGCGGCTGAGGGGATGCGAAGCACAGAAGGGATGAGACAACTCGTAGTCAGGATAGCTGTAGGTCAGGGAAGGCAGCACAGTAGCGTAGTCAGGACGTAGCATAAGTTCAGTAGGCAGGCGGCAGAGAAGCAAGGTCAAGGTCACAAGAGCAGGAGATCTGGTACACGGCAGGGCAATACAAAGGAACGCTTTCTCTAGGGCACAAGGCAACAAAGATCCGGCCGAGAACTGAGGAGGGTGGAGGTATTTATCAACAAGACACAGGTGGTTACACTAATGAGCGTACTGGCCCTTTAAATCTTAAAGCTCCGGCGCACGCACGCCCTAAGGGACGGGGACACGTGCACCGGAGCAGAGAGGTGGAAGCAGAGGCAGGGGAAACACCCGGAGAGTGACGGACTGGGGCTCGCATGCGGGTGCGTCCCGCAGTTCGAGTCCCAGCCCCGTCGGCAGCAGAAGGTAAGGGGACCATGCGCTCACGGCCAGCGTGTGAGACCGGAGCGCATAGCGTAACACGTACATAGTGCACTCTCACTCCTGAGCCCGCAGAGCATTTTACCCCCACATATGGGGTATTTCCGTACTAAGGTGTGTTACACTCTGCACGGTTGCAGCCGGGAGTGCAGAGTCCCTGTATCCCTGTCTCCTGGCGGGGCCTGGATTCGCATTGCGGGACGCGCCCGCATGCGAGTCCTGACCTGTCCATCACCTTGCTCTGCTCCTGCTACTTCCTCTCAGCCTCGGTGCGCGCGGCCCCGTCCCTTAGGGCGCGCACTGGTGCTTTGAGATTTAAAGGGCCAGTGCGCCCATAATTAGTAATGCACCTGAACAGGACATTATACATTTTTGCACCTCCCACACACCCCTGCCGGATCTTCAGTGCTCAATGCCTAAGAGAAAGTGTTTCCATAGCCTGTTTTTGCCATACCCGTGTTCTAGACCTTCCTGCTACGTTTACTGACTCCGAACCTTTGCTGCCTGCCTTGACCTTCTGCTACGTTGACTACGCCTCAGCCTCATCCTCCTGTACCTTGCCTTGCCCAGTTACCTGTGTGGTCATGCCGTGTCGGGAGTAGCGACCTGGTAGCCCCCAACTTTTCCTTTTCATGAGGTATAAAAGGAGAAAAGGCCCCCCAAAATTTGTAGTATAATTTCTCCCAAGTACGGAAATACCCCATATGTGGCCCTAAACTGTCTCCTTGAAATAGACAGGGCTCCATGAGTGAGAGTGAGAGAGCGCCATGCATATTTGCGAACTAAATTAGTGATTGCATGGAGGTGGACATAGGGGTTTTCTACGCCAGTGATTCCCAAACAGGGTGCCTCCAGCTGTTGCGGTGGTCCCGATCAGCCCCACTGAGCAGCCGGGCAGCTTTCACTTTCGTTTTAGACGCGGTGTTCAAGTTTGAATGCCGCGTCTAAAGGGTTAATAGCGCGTGGCACCGCGATCAATGCCCCGCGCTATTAGCCCTGGGTCCCGGCTTCAGGCGTGGTCGACCACGTTTTTGCTTGCGGTCGGGAAACCGCATACGGCCGAAAAAGCAGCCGACCGAAGGCTGCGTTTCACTTTGGTCGGCTCATAGAAATACATTAACTACGGTTCCCTATACGGCTGAGTGTGGGTGCCGCGATTAAGCCCCGCCCACCCCTCCTCCCAGCCGTATACGGGAACCGTAATGACAAACCGTAGTGTGAACCCAGCCTTATATAGGTTTGATTTTGTGTTACTTCTAGTGAAAATTATAACTGTTTGCACGAAAATTAGTATGTTTAAAAATGTCCTCTTCTGACCCCTATAACTTTTTTATTTTTCTGCATACGGGGCTATATGAGTACTCATTTTTTGTGCCGTGATCTGGAGTTTTTATTGGTACCATTTTTTATTGCTATTTGTACATTTTTTTATGGTATATAAAGTGACCAAAAATACGCACTTTTGGACTTTGGAATTTTTTTTTTTACAAGTAAGCCATTTACCATGTGGTTAAATTAACATTATATTTGTATCGTGACCCCATGTTATATCACGGGGGGTGCAGGGTGTACAGGTACGCCCTGCGTCCCCAAGAGGTTTAAAGAAAACAAAATTATATTTATAAAAAATCACATCTACCCTTAAATGGTACCAATTAATTCTGCAGCACTCCCCACGAAAAAAAACAATCCCCTAGGCTATGATTACATGGCAGAATTTCTGCATGGAATTCTACACAAAATTTTGCATGAATTTTTAGCCAATTCACGTCAATGGAATTCCATGGAATTTAGTGGAATTACTGAGAGTCTCCCACTAACCAAGATAAAGAAAAAAAGACAGTGCTTGGCTGAGCTTTGTGACCATTTGTCTCTTATTATCTTTTTCTAGTTCTTCCTAACCCCCAATCTCACAACTTTTAATAGATTAATATAACATATTATCAGCCACTAGAGGTCCTTGTATATAGCAGATGCTGAGATGTCCCTGAACCAAAGCAGTCTGTGTCTTGGCCATATGGCGAGCCAGGACACAGTTCTGAGCACTGTTGCCTTGCAGCGCTAGGGTCCTAGGTTCATATCCAACCAAGGACAAAATCTGCAAAGTGTTTGTATGATTACTCCAAAAACATACTGATAGGTACATTTAGATTGTGAGCCCTACTAGGGACAGGGACCAATTTGAGTGTACAGTGCTAAAGAATCTGTTTGTGCTATATAAAGAATTATTAGGTATGCATGCAACTTCACAGCTAACACCAAGCCAGGAGGATTATAAGGTGCATAATTTACTGCAGTGTAACCATGCTACTTGTCCTGTAAGAGGAGAGTGAGGGCAGAGGTTCATGCATGGCATGTGATAGTGGAGTAAATTGCCATAAGCAGCATACCAGAAGGCTATAAAATCCAGAAAAAATGGCCAGAAGAGGCCCTTAAGGACTGAGTATTTTTCACTTTCGTTTTTTCCTCCTCCTTTAAAAAATCATAATGCTTTCAATTTTCCACCTACAGACCCATAAGAGGGCTTGTTTTGTGTGCCACCAATTGCACTTTGTAATGACATCATTCATTTCACCCAAAAATGTATGGTGAAAGCAGAAAAAAAATATATGTGGGCCAAAATTGGAAAAACTGTTTTGTAACTTTTGGGGGCTTCCAATTCTATGTAGTGCACTTTTCAGTAAAAATGACACCATATATTTATTCTGTAGGTCTATACGGTTACAATGATACCCAGTTCATATAGGTTTTATTTTATTTTTAAAATGGTGGTCTGAAGAAGTGCGGCAGCACAACACAGCTGTAGCCATCACGCTGTGAGCTCCAGTGTTCCTGCTGTTTACATCTGCCTAACACTGCACCTCCCCGCACGAATTTGTGGATGAAATAAAGAAACTGTCAGCATAACGTACCTGGGTGAGTGCCATCTTTACTTCTATATCTACTGGTTTTCCTGGATGGTCTGTGCTATTTGGATTGAGCACCCCCGTTTGGTCGTTTGGCTAGCCTCAACACCTGCGCTTGTGTTCAGCTGGTTTCCACTCTAGCAGTGCCGGACTCTGTTTCTACTTCATATAATTTTATTTTATTTTACTGCTTTAGAAAATTATAACCACATGCACCAATATTAGTATGTTTACAATTGTCCTATTCTGACCCCAATTTTTTTTTCTCCATCTACGGGGTGGTATTTTTTGCGCCATGATCTGAAGTTTTTATCCGTACCATGATTGTTTTGATCGGACTTCTTGATCACTTTTTACATAAAATTTTTAGGCTATACAAAGTGACCAAAAATACTATATTTTGGACTTTGGATTTTTTTTTACGTGTACGCCATTGACCATGCGGTTTAATTGACATTATATTTTTATAGATCGGACATTTACACACATGGCGATACCACATATGTTTATTTACATTAGTTTTTTTTTTTGGGAAAGGGGGGTCATTCAAACTTTTATTTAGGAAGGTGAGAAATCACATTTATTCACTTTTTTTTTTTAGCCCCCATAGGGGACTAGTACTTGCAATCCTTAGATGCATATACCGATCAATGCTATGCCATAGCATAGCATTGATCAGTGTAATCTGTGTTCGATTGCTCCAGCCTGGATCTCAGGCTTGGAGCAATCAAATGACGATCGGACAGCGTGGAGCAAGGTAAGATGCCTTCCGCTGTCCTCTCAGCTGTTCGGGATGCACTGCCGCAGTCCCGAACAGCTCCGCTGAGCTAACCGGCATTGATTTCTCTCGTTTTAGATGCCACAATCAACTTTGATCGCGAAGTCTAAAGGGTTAATACTGGACATTAGCCCTATCTACGATGTCCAGTATTAGCCACGGGTCGCCGTTGCTGATAGCAACCGGGACCTAGCATGTACGAGCACGCTCGGCTTCAAAGCGCGCTTCACATACCAGGAGCAGGCCACGGACGTAAATATACATCCGTGATCGTTAAAGGGTTAAAACAGAAGATGCTAAAAGACTGTCAGTCCAATTTACTAATCTTAAATTGGTACTGTCAGATCCAAAAACTTGGTTACTGATAAAAATTTAAGGCCTTTTGTAATATGATTGTTTAAACAATTTTGAATATTTAATAAAGAAAATAGCCCCTGAAAATCCAACCACTAGGGGTCCCCATACCTACTGGGACTCTAACCAGTCCTGCAGCAGCAAAAGGCTTGTCATGGACAAGAGATGACTCATGGACAGGGCTGCTGTGAGGGAGGTACAGCCAGTACCCCAGTTAGGGGCTAATTGGGAATTTCACAAGAAAAACAATGATGTTCTTGGTTTTAACGTAACTTTATTCTTTCATGAGTTATTTACAAGTTTCTGACCACTTATAAAATGTGTTCAATGTGCTGCCCATTGTGTTGGATTATCAATTATCTTCTCCCACTCTTCATACACTGACGCAGTTGAAAAGCTAGCACAGGCTTCCAGTATCTGTAGTTTCATGTGCTGCACATCTCGTATCTTCACAGCATAGACAATTGCCTTCAGTTGACCCCAAAGATAAAAGTCTAAGGGGAGACCTTGGGGGCCATTCAACTGGCCCACGACGACCAATCCACTTTCCAGGAAACTGTTCATCTAGGAATGTTCGGACCTGACACCCATAATGTGGTGGTGCACCATCTTACTGGAAAAACTCAGGGAATGTGCCAGCTTCAGTGCATAAAGAGGGAAAAACATCATCATGTAGCAATTTAGCATATCCAGTGGCCTTGAGGTTTCCATTGATGAAGAATGGCCCCACTATCTTTGTATCCCATATACCACACCATACCATCAATTTTTGTGTTCCAACAGTCTTGGAGGGATCTATCCAATGTGGGTTAGTGTCAGACCAATAGCGGTGGTTTTGTTTGTTAACTTCACCATTCACATTAAAGTTTGCCTCATCACTGAACAAAATCTTCTGCGTAAACTGAGGGTCCTGTTCCAATTTTTGTTTTGCCCATTCTGCAGCACCTGAAACTACGGATACTGGTTGCCCGTGCTAGCATTTCTCCTGCGGTGTTGCTATCAGTGTGTGAAGAGTGGGAGAAGAGGGTTGCATTGACAATCCAACACAATGTACAGCACATTGAACCCATTTTATAGGTGGTCAGAAACTTGTAAATAACTCATGAAAGATTAAAGTTAGGTTAAAACTAAGCACATCATTGTTTTTCTTGTGAAATTTCAAATAAGTTTGATGTGTCACAGGACCCTCTTCCTATTGAAAAAACAAAAGTTGGATTCAAAATGGCCGGCTTCAAAATGGTCGCCATGGTCACCACCCATCTTGAAAAGTTTCCCCCCTCACATATACTAATGTGCCACAAACAGGAAGTTAATATCACCAACCATTCCCATTTTATTAAGGTGTATCATATAAATGGCCCACCCTGTATCTATCTATCTATCTATCTATCTCTCTCATATCTATCTATAAGTAGAAGAGCAGAGCAGCACAACCAAACAAAGAAAGCAAATGGCGGGTGCCAGTACATAGTTGTTCCAGGTCATGGGTCAATCCAGAATATCCATCTATCTATCTATCTATCTATCTATCTATCTCATATCTATCTATCTCATATCTATATATCTATCTAACGAAAAGAAAGCGGGCAGCACAACCAGGTTGAAGGTGGTGCTGGCTGGTTGACTCGGTCCCAAGTCCCAACCTACCTTGGGATACCACCTACTGGGGCATTACCTACTGTCTACCTGTTAGTGACATTACATATTTCCTACTGGGGACATCACCTACAATCTACCCATTGGGGGCATGACCTAGCCTGTTTCCCCGACAATACACCCTACCCCGAAAATAAGCCCTAGCTGGATTAACAGGGTGGGCTGCAATATAAGCCCTACCCCGAAAAAAAGACCTAGGCAATGCCCAGGCTGCAAATATTAAAAAACAAACTTTGACTTACCTTTGTCCTTCGTTTCCCCATTGCTAAGGAACCGGCCTCACTGTTCTCCGCTGCTCTTGCTGCTTCCTGGTGTTGGGACATCTCAGAGCCTTCAGCCTTTCACCGGCCGCAGAGATGTCCCGCCTCGGCCGATGATAGGCTGACTGCATTGTCATGTAAGGAGCCGGCTTGCTTCTTACATGACAGTGGGCTCAGCCTATCATCGGCAGAGGCGGGACATCGCTGCGGCCGGTGAAAGGCTGAAGGCTCTGAGACATCCCAACACCAGGAAGCAGCAATAACAGTGGAGGGACCATGAGGCCGGTTCCTTAGCAACGGGGAAACAGAGTACTAAGGTAAGTTAAAGTTTGTTTTTTAATATTTGCAGCCCGGGCACAGGAATACAAAGTACAGCACAACGGCTGATAATTATTTGGCAGGGGGGGAGAAGCAGCGTTCGCGGGTGACATACGGTATGATTAGCCCCCCGATGTGGGGTGCAGCGCTGGGCTGATAAACTGGCGGGGCAGGGGGGGGGACGTTGGGGGGGCAATGTATATTAATTATTAATATAAGACCCGATCTTATTTTCGGAGAAACACGGTACTACCTACCTACTAGGGGCATTACCGACCTAATGGGGGGAGTTCCCTACCTACCTACTGGGGTCACTACCTGATTGGAGTGGGGAAATTACCCACCCACCACCACCCAATCCCTCTACCCTTTCCCCCCAACACACATACTTACTCCCTTATACTATACAGGGCACCAAGGGAGGAATTATTTGCAGCACCTAGGATAGAGAGCAGGTGGGGGAATGTGCTGAAAAAGTGCGGAGCCTAATATGTTTGTTGCCTGGCAGATTATGTGGAGACAAGTCATGATTGGAAGAAGACTTCATGACAGACTAAGATAGACAGAGAAGAAAAGGAAAGAGAACGCAGTTAAGAAGACACCTTCTGTGAGTCAGTAGATGTAACTGCACTGTAATTATTTACATGGTCTGCATGGTATGTAGAGCCAGGGTCAACACTGTATGGGCTTTGTATGGGGGGATATTGTCTGTGTTCAGTGATATTTATACAGTCACTATGTTGTGCTAATGGTAGTGGTCATGGTGTGGCAGAATTATTCTCACTTGTATACTGGTAATATTGGTAAGATTGGTCTCAGTATACAGGATTTGGTTATTAACAGTATGATGGTAATATGTATGGTGACAATATTCCTCCTTGTATTCTGGTATTATTGGTAATATTGGTCAGTGTACAGGATTTGGTCAGTAACAGTATGATGGCAATATGCATGGTGATAATATTCCTCCCTGTATACTAGTATTATTGGTAATATTGGTCAGTATACAGGATTAGGTCAGTAACAGTATGATGATTACATGTATGGTGCTAATCTTCTTTAATTTCTCTCTCAATAAACTAAAGAGCTCTTGTTTTTCTTGTCCTGTGTTTTAAAATATTTTTTTCATAGACAATGGGGAAGATAGTAGGCGGGCCACAGGGGTGGGGGCCCCAAAATTTCTGATGGCAGCCCTGCTCATGGACAAGAGATGACTCATGGACAAGGGTGCATGAGCAGACTTACCAATCAAATCCCACCACCACAAGGGAGGGACACGCCCACTTCCACTGAGAGGATTCAAAGGGTGCATTCACATGTGCCTATTTTTGCTGCAGATTTTGCTGCCCATTGATTTTAATGGGCAGTTAAATCTGCTATAGTAAATCTGCAGCAGAAAATACGAACATGTAGCTATGTTCACACGACACAATGTCCGCACGGAAATTCTCTGTGCGGACAATCCGTAGAGTGCGGGCGCCGTCTCATAGACGGCTAGGCATTCCGTGCAATCGTGGCTCAAAGAAAGAACATGTTTATTCTTTGTGCAGACACGGAAATCAGAATTTCCATGCCGATGACATCTGGCATGGAAATTCCGCCGTGTGCACAAAGCAGCAGAATCCCTTTGCTGCAGCGGAACATGGGCTTACACTGTGAGTTAATGAAAAGAGGTACTTTTATCATAAATAAAGGTGACAGAGGCATAAAAATTAGATGCACATGGTCAGGATTAAGTACTGAGTAACATATTTTTTTTTGTGTGGGATCTGACAGGTACTACTATGCTACTATGTTTTCCCATTGCCATTTTTCTTAGCACCTACAAACCTGGGTTTGGGCCACCGATTTTGCTTAATATCCAGTACCTACCATAGATGCCATGATACAATGCCTGCCACAGATGCCCCCAGAGTATTTGTTGCAGATGACCCCCACATTGACAGCCACAGATGCACTCCAAAAAACATGCCATACATGCTCTCATTCCAGGTACAGATAATCCCTAAAGTTGTACTCATTCCAGCCATAAGTGTCTTTAAACCCAGGATATTTCTACGGCCCTTCCTACATCAGACAAGGCTTTTGACGTGTGTCTGATATGTGGGGCTCATGTCTTTGCTGTAGTTAAAGTAAGTGTAGTTACCTCAATTTCAGTTATATTAACACCTTATAGACACAGCCAATTTTGGTCTTGAGGACACAAGATTTTTTTGTAACTATCCCCATTACATTCCTTAGCCATACAGGTGCGGACTGACAAAACTCAGGGCCCCCGGACCTAATAAAGCAAGGGCGCACGTGAGACTCCGCCCCTGGCCACATCTCTGTCACTCATATACTGGAAAGAACTACACAACTTTCTCTGTAGCATACAACAGCTGATAAGTACTGGAAGGCTTGAGATTTTTACATAGAAGTAATTAACAAATCTGTTCTAACTGGCACCAGTTGATTTTAAAACATTTGTTTTTCACTGGAGTACCCGTTTAACCCTTTTTCATGCTTATTACATTTACATGGATATCAACTATATATATTTTTTTGTAAATAATATTTTTTAAAGAAAATGTGTGTTCTTATTTTGTATTCTAATGCATTATTGACTTTCAGTGAAAAGTTGACTAAGCATGTTCTAATAGGTAACTACAAGTTGAATACTTGGCTGCATAACTAGAAGTATAATAGTAGACAGAGAATGATTGTGATCTCATTGTGCAGAATTCTAGCGAGAGCACATCTAGAATAGTGTGTTCAATTCTGGAGACCTCGTCTACAAAGAGATATTAATAAAACAGAAAAGAATAGAACAGGGTACAAAAATGGTGTAGTTTTTTTGGTGGTTTAAATCTCAGGAGAGCGCTTCCCTGCTCCTCCACCTTCTGTGTGTGACAAGCAGCTCTAGGGCTTGTGTAACGTCCCCGGAGGCACCCTGCATTGCCACAACACTCCAACACTCTGGCCCTCATTTACTATTCTAAACCCGACCTCTTTTGTCGGGTTTTTTTGGCGCATCTTTGTCTGCGCCATGTCGCAGACATCGTGCGCCAGTCTGCGACACTATGCGACATTTTTTCCTGACGGACCCGATGTGGATTCTCCCAAACCCGAAAAAGGGGCGTAACCCGACATTTCTGAGCTTTCCCACGTATTTATTAAGGTTTCCAACCCGAATTTGTTAAATTGTTGTGGATTTTTTCCCGACAGCTCAGAGGAGTTGGAAACCAAAACCTACAAAACCCACGTGCGACAAACAGGATGCGACATAATAATAAATACCAGGGGAAAAAAGCAGTCGGGTAAGAAAGCAACATAGACTTACAACACGATTTTCTTAGTAAATGAGGGCCTCTATGTAAGTGGACTGTGTAATTAGAATCCTCCCTCCCACAGTAAAACCAGGAAGTGGAGCATGACAGAACAATAAAGAGATTTGCAAATCAAATTGTGCCTGAAAGTTATACAGATTTGTAAATTACCGTATTTATCGGGGTATACCACGCACCGGCCTATAACACGCACCCTCATTTTACCAAGGATATTTGGGTAAAAAAAGTTTTTTACCCAAATATCCATGGTAAAATGAGGGTGCGTGTGTGCGCGTGTATACCCCGATACACCCCCAGGAAAGGCAGGGGGAGAGAGGCCGTCACTGCCCGCTTCTCTCCCCCTGCCTTTCCTGGGGTCTAGAGCCCTGCTGCCGGCCCTTCTCTCCCCCCCTGGCTATCGGCGCCGCTGCCCGTTCTGTCCCCTGACTATCGGTGCCGGGGCCCCATTGCCAGCGCCGATAGCCAGGGGGAGAGAAGCGGCGCCGACAGCCAGGGGGAGAAAAGGGGCAGCGGCACCCATTGCCGGCGCCGCTGCCCTGTTGCCTCCCCCCATCCCCGGTGGCATAATTACCTGGGTCGGGTCCGCGCTGCTGCAGGCCTCCGGCGTGCGTCCCCTGCGCCGTTGCTATGCATGGCGCGGCGCATGACGTCATGCGCCGTGCAGTGCATAGCAACGACGAAGGGGACGCACGCCGGAGGCCTGCAGCAGCGCGGACCCGACCCCGGCAACAGGTAATTATGCCACCGGGGATGGGGGGAGGCAACGGGGCAGCGGCGCCGGCAATGGGTGCCGCTTCCCCTTCTCTCCCCCTGGCTGTCGGCGCCGCTTCTCTCCCCCTGGCTATCGGCGCCGGCAATGGGGCGCCGGCACTGAAAGTCAGGGGGACAGAATGGGCACCGGCGCAGATAGCCAGGGGGAGAGAAGGGCCGGCAGCAGGGCTCTAGACCCCAGGAAAGGCAGGGGGAGAGAAGCGGGCAGCGACGGCCTCTCTCCCCCTGCCTTTCCTGGGGGTGTATCGGCGTATAACATGCACATAGACTTTAGGCTAAAAAATTTTGCCTAAAAAGTGCGTGTTATACGCCGATAAATACCGTACTTCTATTTAAAAATCTTAATCCTTCCAGTACTTATCAGCTGCTGTATGCTCTACAGGAACTTCTTTTCTGTCTGACCACAGTGCTCTCTGCTGACACCTCTGTCCGTGTCAGGAACTGTCTGGAGCAGAAGAGGTTTGCCCATTAGTAGCTATTTCTAGGTCCTTGCCTTTTTTCTGTTCAGCCAATAAACTTAAATACAAATTGAATACTTTCTGTAAGGCCACATTCGCAGCACGATTTTACAATATGGCAGGTGGGAGAATTTAAAAACCGTCTGCTGCTGCAGTCTAATAGGACAGAAGTGAGCACAGAGGAGTGCTAGTCCTACTCTCACTTACTGGAGTTTGTCCATGCCTGTGCTTCAGCTTAGACAAAGATGATGCTGCAGCCAGACAAGATTATGTTCTGGGTGGTATGGGGTGTTTTTGTTTTTTATAAGCCATGATTTCTATAAAAAGGAAATAAAATTTCCTTTCAAAGTATATTAGAAAGGCTAATGTTTTGCCAAGATGTACAACTTATAAAAAGTTTTTGAATCTGACAATGCCTGTCTAAGCTTTGATGTCAGTGGGGGAGATTTATCAAAGGATTTAGACTGGTTTTTCCTGTCTAAATTTGTCACACAGAAAGTCACAGTCTAAATATGTGCGACTTTTCTGTGACTTTTGCTTTAGAGGATTTTTGGAACATGATGCATTCTAGTCTATTTTAGACGGAAAATTGCATTGGTGCTGAATTTATCAAAAGCGACTTTCAGCGACAAGTCGCATAGGCTGAAAGTACACCGAAATGTCAGACCATGTTGGAGCAGGTTTAAATACAGTCTAAAGCATAGATCACATAGTTCGTGCGCAGAATTTATCAAGAGCCATGCGCCATTTGATAAATTAGGTGCACAATAGACCAGCCTAACCCTCTGTAGTTTGGTCTATATTGATGCATAGACAGCTTTGATAAATCTCCCCCAGTGTCTGTACTGGGCTACTGCAGAAATCAGGGGACTGGCATGTTTAGTGTAGTTACACACAATGCTCACCTTGGGGCTTCTTCCCCCACCTTGGGGGATTCTGCTTCTTTTATCCAAGTACTGCAGATTAACATTATTAGCAATGATACAAATATGGCATCATCAAAGCCTTAAATAGCTATCTGGAAGTTCTGGTCCATCCTGTTTTTCAAGCCAGACACTTGCTATGATACACGTGCATGGCTGAGAAAAACAGGCAATTACTGTTAGAAGTGTTCTGGGGAATGTGAACACATTTAGGGTAAATTCTAATGTTGCTGTGTTTGTGTGATAATCCTGACAACATTGCGTGCATGGTGAAAGTCACTTAAGATAGTTTTTGGCGCAAGTTTTGTTAAGATCGTACCAAAATTCGGTTAAATACTAAGTCTTAGTTGTTGTGTTGAGAGGACAGAATTTTGGTGGTTCTATTGAGCCTTATTCGCACCTAGTTTTTATGCTAATGTTTGACCTTTTAATTGTAGCCAGAACTAGGAAGCGATCCACAATGTTATGGGAGCATCTAGCAGGATGAGGATTGTAGTTCCCTAGTTGTCACGATCTGGGTCACAGTTGCTGGAGCACTTCTACCAGACGTCACTCACTCCTCAGGATGGCACAGTAAAAAGGGGGTTGTTGCACTTAAGATGATAGTGGTAGTAATCCCTCAGACACTTCCTGGATGTTTATGTCTCCTGGCTGATGGGGGTTGGTGTGCCCTTAAAGCGGTACTCTGGAGAAAAACAATTTTCATTCATATCAACTGGTTCCAGAAAGTTAAACAGATTTGTAAATAACTTCTATTAGAACATCTTAATCCTTCCAATACTTATCAGCTGCTGTATGCTCCAGTGCAATTTGGGCTGTTCTTCTCTGTCTGACCACAGTGCTTTCTGCTGACACCTCTGCCTGTGTCAGGAACTGTCCAGAGTAGAAAAGTAAATCCCTATAGCAAACCTTTCCTGCTCTGGACAGTTCCTGACATGGACAGAGGTGTCAGCAGAGAGCACTGTGGTCAGACTGAAAAGAACAACTGGAAGTACTGGAAGGATTAAGATTTTTTAATGGAAATAATGTACAAATCTGTTTAGTTTTCTGGAACCAGTCAATTTGAAAGACAATATTTTCCACTGGAGTACCCCTTAAAAGAAGCAGGCCTATTATAAAATGCAGCATAGACTATTATTAACCCCTTAAGGACCACAGGTTTTTCAGTTTTTGCACTTTTGTATTTTCCACCTCACCTTCTAAAAATCAGAAGATTTTAAATTTTGCACCTACAGACCCATATGTGGGCTTGTTTGTTGTGTCACCAATTGTACTTTGTAATGACAACAATCATTTCACCCAAAAATGTATGACAAAACCAGAAAAAAAATATTTGTGGGGCAAAATTGGTAAAAAAAACACTATTTTGTAAATTTTCGGGGCTTCCAACTCTATGCAGTGCACTTTTCAGTAAAAATGACACCATCATTTTTTTTGTAGGTTCATCGATAACAATGATACTCAATTCATATATATATATATATATATATATATATATATATATATATATATATATATATATATGATTTTTTTTTAATTTATTTTACTACTTTAAAAAAATTATAACTATAACTTTTTTATTTTTCTTTATACTGGATGGTATGAGGGCTCATTTTTCTACATTTTCTTTGGGAGGGGTCTAGTTTCCAAAATGTTGTCAGATGTGGGGGGGGTTTCTGCTGTTCTGGCTCCATGGGAGGTTTGAAAATGCACATGACCCCCGACTTCAATTTCAGCAAAATTCTCTCTTCAAAAGACCAATGGCGCTCCTTCTGTTCTGAGACCTGTAGTATTCCAGCAGAGCACTTAAGATCCACATATGGGGCATTTTCTTAATCGGGAGAAATTGGGCTTCAAATTTTGTGGTCCATTTTCTCCAATTACCCCTTGTAAAAAAGGAAAATTTGGGGTTAAACCATCAATTTAGTGTTAAAAATCACATTTTCCATTTTCACCTCCCAATTCAACGCAAAGTCATCAAACCCCTGTGAGGTGTTAAGGCTCACTATACCCCTTGTTACTTTCCTTGAGGGGTGCAGTTTCCAAAATAGTATGCCATGTGGTGTTTTTTTGCTGTTCTGGCACCCTGGGGACTTTCTAAATGCAACATACCCCCGAAAAACCATTTCACCAAAATTCTCTTTCAAAAAGCCAAATTTTGCTCCTTCTCTTCTGAGCATTGTAGTGCGCAAGCAGAGCACTTAGGGGGACATGTATCATTGCATTTAGACCATTTTTCACGTCTACAAATTTTGCGCAATTGCGCTTTTTTTGCATAGAGCTGCGTTTTTTTTGGTGGACAGTTTTCTAAAGTTGTCACCAGTTTGGTCTACAGTACACCACCTAATCCAGTGGACTGGTTTTTATCAATTGCGCAAAAAAAAAGTAGATGTTTTTTTTTGCGCAATTGCGCTTTTTTGCAAGTAAAGTAGTCTAAACCTAAGAGTGCTAGCAAGGACTCGTAGAAAATGGCAGACGGTGGAAGATGCAGGTGGGGGATGCAGGAGCCATCTCTCAGCACTGCAGTACTACAACTACTCCCATCATGGGACAGAATCTGTCCCATAATGAGAGTAGTTGTAGTACCGGAGCGCTGAGAGACGCACATCCCCTGCCTGCAGGACTCTATTGTGACTGTTAGGACTACTACTCCCATCATGGACAGACTCTGTCCATGGTGGGAGTTGTAGTCCTGGGGCTGAAGGACAGATCGCAGCAGGTCATTCTCCAGAGACCCGCTGCGATCTGCATTTCTTAACTTAAAAAGCCGGCGGTATATGCGGCTCCACTGCGCTGCCGCCGGCTCCCGTATGCAGATGTCACGATTCATAATCCCCGCCTCCGGGAGAGGGGAGCTCTGATTGGTGGAAAGCTATTCACCACTATTAGCCAATCAGAGCTCCTGTCTTCTGGTGGGGATTATGAATTGTGACAGGTCTATACAGGGGAGCGAGTGGAGCCGCTTCTACAGTATATAATTGTTATGTGTACTGTACCCCCCCCCCCAGACTAATACTGACCCCTTCTATAGTGAACTCTGGGACCGCTGTGTGATTGACAGGTCCCCAGCCCAAGTGTCCGGCCCCACTGACCTTTACATGTTATAAATCTTTATGATACACACTGCCCGTCCTCCTCTTCATTCCTCTGATACCAGAGTCGCGTGGCTTCTGCTTTCACTATAGTCAGAGCGCCCCCTGCTGTTGTCTGACCCCAGCCCTGTGCAGTGTGGAGGCCGGGAGGGGGCGCTCTGTCTATAGACTATGATACAGAAGCCGCTCGTCTCCGGTATGAGAAGAATGAAGAGGAGGACGGGCAGTGTGTATCATAAAGATTTACAACATGTAAAGGTCAGTGGGGCCGGACACTTGCGCTGGGGACCTGTCAATCACACAGCGGTCCCAGCGCTCACTATAGAAGGGGTCAGTATTAGTCTGGGGGGGGGGGGGTACAGTACACATAACAATTATATACTGTAGAAGCGGCTCCACTCGCTCCCCTGTATAGACCTGTCACAATTCATAATCCCCACCAGAAGACAGGAGCTCTGATTGGTGTATAGTGGTGAATAGCTTTCCACCAATCAGAGCTCCCCTCTCCCGGAGGCGGGGATTATGAATTGTGACATCTGTATACAGGAGGAGGGGGGGGGGGAGGGGAGTGCAGTGTTGCCGCTGGCTTTTTAAGTTAATAAATGCAGATCGCAGCGGGTCAATGGAGAATGACCTGCTGCGATCTGTCCTTCAGCCCGAGGACTACAACTCCCATCATGGACAGAGTCTGTCCATGATGGGAGTAGTAGTCCTAACAGTCACAATACAGTTTCGCAGCTGGGGGATGTGTAAGAGCCCTCCCTCAGCACTGCGGTACTACAACTACTCCCATCATGGGACACAAAGTTTCCCATGATGGGAGTAGTAGTCCAAGGGCAGACTGACGGATCTCAGGGGTCTCACTCTTGAGACCCCTTGCAACTTCTCCGCCCCTGCCCCCTAGTGATGACATCATTAGGGGGCGGAGCTTCACAGTCCAGGCCTGAAGCCAGGGTGGTAAGTATGGCTCTGTTCTCATTATGCGTTTTGCATGTTCCCAAACAGGGAGACTCCAGCTGTTGTTAACCTACAGCCCCCATGATGGGAGTTGTAGTTTAGCAACAATTGGAGGCTCCCTCTTTAGGAACACACTGCATTATGTGCGCTCTACCCAGGGGAGAGCACCAAAAATGTACTGACCCATTCTTCGTGTTTTTATTTTCTTGTCATTTCAGATAAGTGAATGCAGAGGACTACCTGAGATTCGGTGGAGTGTGACGATGACTAGCATTTTTTAATGTCAATAAAAGGGTTAACGAGGGCTGTGGGGGAGTGTTTTTTTAAATCCATTTTTTATTTCATGTGTTGTGTTTTTTATAATTGAAATTTCAGGCTTAGTAGTGGAAGCCGTCTTGTAGACGGAATCTATTACTAAGCTGGGCTTAGCGTTAGCCCCGAAAACAGCTAGCGCTAACCCCCAATTATTACCCCGGTACTCACCGCCACAGGGGTGCCGAGAAGAGCCGTTACAAACAGGCCCGGAGCATCAAAAATAGCGCTCCTTGGCCTAGGCGGTAACAGGCTGGGGTTATTTAGGTTGGGGAGGGCCAGTAACAATGGTCCTCGCCCATCCTGGTAATGTCAGGCTGTTGCTGATTGGTTGGTGTCTGATTGACACTGAAAATATGGGGAAGCCTATGTGTTGTTTTTTTTTGTAATAAAAAAAAGTGTGTGGTTCCCCATATTTTCAGTGTCAGTCAGATACCAACCAATCAGCAACAGCCTGACGTTACCAGGGTGGGTGAGGACCATTGTTACTGGCTCTCCCCAACCTAAATAACCCCAGCCAGGAGCGCTATTTTTGACACTCCAGGCCTGTTGGTACTGGCTCTTCCCGGCAACCCTGTGGCGGTGGGTAACGGGGTAATAATTGGGGGTTAGCGCTAGCTGTTTTTGTGGCTAACGCTAAGCCCGGCATTGAAAAAAAAATGTATTTAAAAAAAAAAAAACACTCCCCACACAGCCCTCATTAAACCTTTTATTGACATTTAAAAAAAAGCTGGTCATCATCGCAATACACTGAATCTGACGTAGTCCTCCCCATTCACGTATCTGAAATGAGAAAAAAAAAAGGTTAGGACATCATTTGCGATCTCACCTGGTGAGTGCGCCCATACTGCAGTGTGTAACAGGGAGCCTCCAATTGTTCTTGTCTGCCTACTGTATCCTGTATATACAGTCATCTATAGATGGCTGTATATACAGGAGAGCGCACAAAGATTTAACTCAGAGCTGCAGTGTGGGTTAACTCTTTCCTTGCTGGGCTCCTGTATAGTATACATGGATACACTATGCCCCCTGTATACTATACAGCGTACTATACAGCGGGCGGAGGTAAGTAGTGATGCTCTGCACCCTGTATATGTATATGCTATACATCACTCCTCACCTCCTTACACTCCGTAGGGCGGGCGCTCTGCATCCGACCCATGGAGTAGTACCTGCAGTGAAAAAAATGCACACAGGGTACAAAAATGTTTGTTTCCACACACCAGCAAAAATGCAAGAAAAAACACAAGGGGGAGATTAATCAAAACCTATGTAGAGGAAGAGCGGTGCAGTTGCCCATTGCAACCTATCAGATTGCTCCTTTCATTTTTGTAAAGAAGCAATCTGATTGGTTGCCATGGGCAACTGCACTACTCTTCCTCTGTACAGTTTTTGATAAATCTCCCCCAAGAAAAATTACCAAAATGCAGGAAAAGCTGGGACCGTTTTTCAGGAGTTTTTGCTGGTGGACAAAAAAAAACCTCAGTGGAATCCTGAAAAACAATAGAACAAAAGACCAGCGTCCAGGATACACCACTATTCCTGTGAGGTGTAGAACAGGTCTACAAATAGAACTGTGTGGAGATTTAGACCATTGCACAAAATGTATCATGGGGCTTGCACAAGTTTGATAAATTTGGAGAAATTGCTCCAAATTTAGACCAACCAAAATGATCTACAAAAAACGTCTACCAATAACAACATTGATACATCTCCCCCTTAATGTCCACATATGGGGCATTTTCTTAAATGGGAGAAATTGGGCTTCAAATTTTGGTGTCCATTTTCTCCTATTATCCCTTGTGAAAAAGAAAAATTTGGAGTAACACCAACATTTTAGTGTTAAAAATCTAATTTTCCATTTTCACGTGCAACTTCAACGCAAAGTCGTCAAACACCTGTGGGGTGTTAAGGCTCACTATACTCCTTGTTACGTTCCTTGAGGGGTGTAGTTTCCAAAATAGTATGCCATGTGTTTTTTATTTTTATTTTTTTGCTGTTCTGGCACCATGGGGGCTTCCTAAATGCAACATGGCCCCCAAAAACCATGACAGCAAAATTGGTTTTCAAAAATCCTAAAGTTGCTCTTTCCCTCTTGAGCCATGTTGTGAGCCCACAGAGCACTTTATGTCAACATATGAGGTATTTCCATACTCGAGAGAAATTGGGCTACAAATTTTGGGGGGCTTTTTCTCCTTTTACTACTTTTAAAAATGAAAAAAATGGGACTACAAGAACATGTTAGTGTAAAAAACGCAGATTTTGATTTTTCTCCTCCACTTTGCTGCAATTCTTGTGAAGCACCTAAAGGGTTTTTGAATGTCATTTATGGGGTATTTCTCACAGAAAGGCCCCTCAAATCCAGTTCAAACTTAACTGGTGCCTGAAAAATTAAGATTTTAAAATTTTCATGAAAATTTTGAAAATTGATGCTATACTTTGAAGCCCTCTAAAGTCTTAAAAAAGTAAAAAATAGGTCAATTTTATGATGCCAACATAAAGTAGACATATTGTATTTGTGAATCAATATAAAATATACCGTATTTATCGGCGTATAACACGCACTTTTTAGGCTAAAATTTGAGCCTAAAGTCTATGTGCGTGTTATACGCCGATACACCCCAAGGAAAGGCAGGGGGAGAGAGGCCGTCGCTGCCGGCTTCTCTCCCCCTGCCTTTCCTGGGGTCTAGAGCCCTGCTGCCGGCCCCTCTCTCCCCCTGGCTATCGGCGCCGCTGCCCATTCTGTTCCCCTGACTATCGGTGCCGGCGCCGATAGCCAGGGGGAGAGAAGCGGCGCCGACAGCCAGGGGGAGAGAAGGGGCAGCGGCACCCATTGCCGGCGCCGCTGCCCCGTTGCCTCCCCCCATCCCTGGTTGCATAATTACCTGTTGCCGAGGTCGGGTCCGCGCTGCTTCAGGCCTCCAGTGTGCGTCCCCTGCGTCGTTGCTATGCGCTGCACGGCGCGGCGCATGACGTCAGTGCAATGGGGTGCCGGCACCGATAGTCAGGGGGACAGAACGGGCAGCGCCGCCGATAGCCAGGGGGAGAGAAGGGCCGGCAGCAGGGCTCTAGACCCCAGGAAAGGCAGGGGGAGAGAAGCCGGAAGCGATGGCCTCTCTCCCCCTGCCTTTCCTGGGGGTGTATCGGGGTATACACGCGCACACACGCACCCTCATTTTACCATGGATATTTGGGTAAAAAACGTTTTTTACCCAAATATGCTTGGTAAAATGAGGGTGCGTGTTATAGGCCGGTGCGTGGTATACCTCGATAAATAGGGTATTTGGAATATCCATTTTCCTTACAAACAGAGAGTTTCAAAGTTAGATAAATGCAAAATTTTCAACATTTTCATGTAATTTTGTGATTTTTCACCAAGAAAGGATGCGAGTAACGACAAAAATTTACCGCTGTGTTAAAGTAGAATATGTCACGAAAAAACAATCTCAGAATAATCTGTAAAAGTATCCCAGAGTTATTAATGCATAAAGTGACAGTGGTCAGAATTGCAAAAAAGGGCTCAGTCCTTAAGGTGAAAAAGGGCTCAGTTCTTAAGGGGTTAATTAACATGATATTTTATAGTTCGGACATTTATGCATGCGGTGATACCACATCGTTATGTTTTTTTTTTTTTTAATGGGAAAAGGAAGGTGATTCAAACTTATTCTGGAAGGGGTTAAATCACATTTATTCACCTTTTTTTTTTGCACTTTTTTTCTAGTACCCATAGGGGGCTATTAGATGCAATCCTTGGATTGCATACAATGAACGATGCTATGCCATAGCATAGCATTGATCAGTGTAATTTGTGCTCGATTGCTCCAGCCTGAATCTCAGGCTTCGAGCAATGAAGTGACGATCGGATAGCGAGTAGCAAGGTAAGGCGCCTCCCGCTGTCCGGGACACCGCGATTTCACTGCAGCGGTCCCAAGCAGCTCCACTGAACTAACCAGCAGCATTTTCTCCTGGCTTAGATGCCACAATCAACTTGGATCGCAGCATCTAAAGGGTTAATACTGGACAACAGCCCCATCGGCGATGTCCGGTATTAGCCGCAGGTCCTGGCTGCTCATAGCAACCTGGACCCAGCAGGTACGAAGCGTGCTCAGCTCCTGAGCGCACATCACATAACAGAAACAGGCCACGAGCGTAAATATATGCTCGTGGTCATTAAGGGGTTAAAGAATAATGTTGAGGTTCCTTTATATGCCTTCTGCTTATTTGTTTTAGCTGATGTGGCAGATGTGGGTTTCCAGCCATTTCTGATTGCACTTGATAATGCAGCCTACATTTCCAGACTCTTGCTGTGCAGAAAGACTGAGTGGGGTGTTTGATCATTGCATCTGTTCATATAATCCATGGGTCTGAAACTGGTGGCCCTCCAGATGATGCAAAACTTCAACTCCCGACATGCCTGGACATGCCTGGGCAACCATTGGCTGCAGCCAATGGCTGTTTGGACATGCTGGGAGTTGACATTTGCAGCATCTGGAGGGACACCAGTTTGAGACCCTCTGATCTAATTAGACTGCAAGTTGCTGCTGAAATACTGATAGTATACTGTCAACTTGTTGAATGAATACTGACACATTGACGGTTTACAATCAGTTAGTTCATACAGTTTTGATGCATTTTCCTGAAGCACTACATGCAGTTCGAATGTGTTGTTTTTTATTCAGTGCGTTTTTTTGAGAAATATTGCCATCGGGTAAATGCATTTGATCTATATACACAATTGAAATGTTTTATGAAGATATGCAGTCTTTTACTGCATTTTTCACACATTTACTCTATTTTCACACATTTACTCTATTTTGGCTGTTACAATTGCTTGACTGTTACAATTACTAATTCAGGGTGTCCGGGTGCTTTGGCTCCCCGCCACGACTCTCCTTCACAGCGGTGCTTCATGACCCCCACCCGAAGTGAGGGCCGCCACGCCCCCTCCATATAGCTCTATAGGAGAGCCAATCGGCAATCTTTGGCTCTCCCATAGAGCTATATGGAGGGGGCGTGACTACTGCCTCTGCTTCGGGCGGGGGTCGTGATGCGCTGCTGTGAAGGAGAGCCGTGGCTTCAAACAGGAGATTGTTTTTAACTTCTTGGCTCACAGTCTTCTCTTTTAGTCAGTGTAGCTCAGAGGCAGGAACTTCATCTGCTTGTTGTACTGTTTTTCTATTTCTAGTTGTTGTAGTTCAGAGGCAGGAATCACATCTGTTTTTCTCTGTTTCTGTATTCCTTTCAGTACCACAATTCCCAGCTGCAGGGTGCAAATCTGTAAAATGCCTGATGTGAATTTAATAAATTTGGTGCAGGTCTACTGTCAGGGTCCGGACTAGCGGCTGGTGAAGACACTGGAGGTGGATCCCCTGTACCAGAGAGGCGATGACGCGGGCCGTACTGGGGAATCGGTTCTAAGCAGTTACTGGTGTTCACCAGAGCCCGCCGCAAAGCAGGATGGACTTGCTGCGGCAGTAACTACCAGGTCGTGTTCCCCAGTAGCGACTCGACCTCTCTGGCAGCTGAGACTGGCGCGGTACACAAGGACTAGACAGAGGCGAGGTCAGACGTAGCAGAAGGTCAGGGCAGGCAGCGAGGTTCGTAGTCAGGGGCAACAGCAGAAGGTCAAGGTACACAGGCTTGGGACACACTAAACGCTTTCTCAGGGCACAAGGCAACAAGATCCGGCAAGGACAGGAAGGGGAAGTGGGTTTTTATATGTTTTGAACTGATTGGGCCAGGCACCAATTAGTGGTGCACTGGCCCTTTAAATTTCATAGAGCCGGCGCGCGCGCGCCCTAGAGAGTGGGGCCGCGCGCACCGGGAGGGCAGTGAAGGAGGACGTGGTGGGTGAGAGACACGGGACGCGATCCGAGAGCGGGCACGTCCCGCACCTCGGATCGCGTCCCCTCCGAGAACATGGAAGCAGCGCTCGCGGTCAGCGGTGCCGACCGGAGCGCTGCATACAGAAGCATGCCGCGAGCGCTCCGGGGAAGCAGCGGGACCCGGAGCGCTCGGCGTGACATCTACAAATTTGTACAGACTAATAATTGCACATATTTTTTCCTGTCATTTTTTTAATACTGAATACTAATTCAGCATGGGATTAGACCACACCTTTTTCTTAACTACGGCCACTTTGCTTCAATGTGGTGCAGCTAAAAAGTAAAAAATTTGTATGCAAACCATATGCATAAAGGTGTTATAAATTCCATGTGAATCAGGTTTATGACATGTACTGGTTCTGGTTTTCATGTAAAAATTTAATGTGATAATCCTAAGCACTAAATACTTTTGTTTCCACAGAAGTTATTCTAGGAAGAAATGTTGGCTATGGATGATTGAATCTTTTCGGGAAGATACTGCATGTCTCCTGTATACACATCATCCAGGGCATAGAAGACAAAACACAGTATGGATGGAAGAAACCCGCTTTTGTTAGTACTATTATGACACAAAGCCACCTACTTATAAAAATATCACTTAGTCAGCTAACATAAGGAGTAGCCAGAGGCACACGGAGGACATGCAGTATCCCACTGAGTGCGTTTTTATTTGCATTGTGGTTTTTGTCAAGTAACCCCCTATTTGCACTTTGTTTGGTTATGCACTTTTTTTGCATTTTGCAGTCTGTTTCCCATTTAGCTCCTTTTTCTTCAATCCATGACGCTCGACCGCTGCTTCTTAGGCACCGCCGCCATCTTAGCCCGGTGACTCATCGCTCCCCTGAGTCACTGCGGGCTCTGCCGGCCTCCCAGTCCCGAGTCGACCACTCCCCATCTCAGTAATATATTCATATATTCGCAGAGCTGAGCTGCCATAGGCTCAGCTCTGCAAACGCCTATCTCTGAGCTGCCTTCCAATCAGCGCTTACGTTCTGCGCATGCATAATCCTCCCTTTAGTCAGGAGCTGGCCGGATGTCAGGAGCGGGCATGCTGGGAGATGTAGTTTTTAGCAGAAACTTCGGGCGGCCATAAGAGGAGAACAGCTGGGCCATTTAAGATGATTGAGGGGTCGTTGAAAAGGTAAGTTAATGGGCTACATTGTGGCATGTTTTTTTTTTTTTGGTGGTGCATCGGAGTACTCCTTTAATGAAGCCCAATGTAGAATCATGTACAGTTGTAAATTCATACATGCTTGCTCCACTTGCGGGGGCACTTCACATGGTTCTGCTAGATGCTTCTGTTAGGGAAAAGGAAGGGGAGCTGGTAAGTCTTCCCAGCACTTCACATGGTTCTGCTAGATGCTTCTGTTAGGAAAAAGGAAGGGGACCTGGGAGTGATGCTGGTAAGTCTTCCCAAGATGTTGCCATACCTTAATAGGCACCCAGATTAGGGGAAAGGCAGCCCTTCTGATTTAGGGTTTTGCAGACCCATTTACAATCCCTCCCTTATGTTGTCCCCTTTTTGGTTGGGAACCTGAAATTATGGTTGTTTAGCTGAAATTGGGTTAGGAAGTTGAGCTCGGGGAATGGCAGGGCCTTTTTTGTTCCTCCCGATTTGTAGATTTGGTTGTCTCTCCTTTAACCTCCCCCATCTCAGTAATATATTCATATATTCGCAGAGCTGAGCTGCCATAGGCTCAGCTCTGCAAACGCCTATCTCTGAGCTGCCTTCCAATCAGCGCTTACATTCTGCGCATGCATAATCCTCCCTTTAGTCAATAGCTGGCCGGATGTCAGGAGCGGGCATGCTGGGAGATGTAGTTTTTAGCAGAAACTTCGGGCGGCCATAAGAGGAGAACAGCTGGGCCATTTAAGATGATTGAGGGGTCGTTGAAAAGATAAGTTAATGGGCTACATTGTGGCATGTTTTTTTTTTTTTTGGTGGTGCATCGGAGTACTCCTTTAATGAAGCCCAATGTAGAATCATGTACAGTTGTAAATTCATACATGCTTGCTCCACTTGCGGGGGCACTTCACATGGTTCTGCTAGATGCTTCTGTTAGGGAAAAGGAAGGGGAGCTGGTAAGTCTTCCCGGCACTTCACATGGTTCTGCTAGATGCTTCTGTTAGGGAAAAGGAAGGGGACCTGGGAGTGATGCTGGTAAGTCTTCCCAAGATGTTGCCATACCTTAATAGGCACCCAGGTTAGGGGAAAGGCAGCCCTTCTGATTTAGGGTTTTGCAGACCCATTTACAATCCCTCCCTTATGTTGTCCCCTTTTTGGTTGGGAACCTGAAATTATGGTTGTTTAGCTGAAATTGGGTTAGGAAGTTGAGCTCGGGGAATGGCAGGGCCTTTTTTGTTCCTCCCGATTTGTAGATTTGGTTGTCTCTCCTTTAACCTCTTAAGGACCCAGGACGTACGGGGACGTCCCCGCACCCTGGGCTTTAAGGACCCAGGACGTCCCCGTACGTCCTGGCGTTTTCCGGTCTCTGCCGCTCGCCGGGCAGAGATCGGAACCGGATGCCTGCTGAAATCCTTCAGCAGGCATCCAGGGCAAACGCCGAGGGGGGCCATGTAGGCCCCCCATGTCAGCGATCGCCGCAAATCGCAAGGGAAATCGCCCTTGCGATCTGCGGCGATACCGGGCTGATCGGGTCTCTGAGATCCGACCACCCGGTAATTTCGCATGATCCCGGCTGTCACAGACAGCCAGGACCATGCTAAAGAATAGGAGCAAGGTGACAAGCCTGCCACCTCCTCCTATTCCCTGCGATCCGTCGGTTAGTTAACCGACCAATCGCAGGAGGGGGGGCGGTTACTTCCTCCCGTCCTGCCCGGCCCCTTGAAGTCCGTAGAGGACGGGAGGAAGACCGGAGGACGCGGAGGGGGACGGGGGAGTGCTGGGGACCAGCCCCGGTACTTACCTCGTCCCTGAAGACCCGGATCCCGGCGATGAAGACGGCGGTGACAGGTGAGTATATCTTCAGCCGCGGTCAGGCCCTTTACAGCAATGCACGTCGCCGTAAAGCGACATGCATTGCTGTAATAGGACCCTGTAAACTACAACTCCCAGCATGCCCAGACAGCCCTTGGCGTCTGGGCATGCTGGGAGTTGCAGTTTTGCAACATCTGGAGGTCCACAGTTTTTGGACCACTGTGCCCTTCCAGATGTTGCAAAACTACACATCCTCAGCATGCCCTTACTGTCCAGGCATGCTGGGAGTTGTAGTGCTGTAACATCTGGCCCTTTAGATGTTGCAGAACTACAACTCCCAGCATGCCTGGACAGTTTTGGCATACTGGGAGTTGTAGTTTTGCAACATCTGGAAGGGCACAGATTGGGAACCACTGTATTAGTGGTCTGCAAACTGTAGTCCTCCAGATGTTGCAAAACTACAACTCCAAGCATGCTGGGAGTTGTAGTTCGGCAACATCTGGCTCTAAAGATGTTGCCGAACTACTACTCCCAGCATGCCTGAGAATGTTTGGGAGTTGTGGTTTTGCAACAGCTGGAGGCACACTGGTTGGGAAACATTGTTTCCTAACTCAGTGTTTCCCAACCCGTGTGCCTCCAGCTGTTGCAAAACCACAACTCCCAAACATTCTCAGGCATGCTGGGAGTATTAGTTTTGCAACAGCTGGAGGTCCCCCCCCCCCCCCCTGTGAATGGACAGGGTACATTCACATGGGCAGGGGGCTTACAGTGAGTATCGGGCTGCAAGTTTGCAATGCAGCAAATTTTGCGCGGCAGCTCAAACTCGCTGTAATCCCCCGCCCGTGTGACTGTACCCTAAAAACACTACACTTACACAAAATAAAATAAAAAGTAAAAAACACTACATATACACATACCCCTACACAGCCCCCCTCCCTCCCCAATAAAATGAAAAACGTCTGGTACGCCACTCTTTCCAAAATGGAGCCTCCAGCTGTTGCAAAACAACAACTCCCAGTATTGCCGGACAGCCGTTGACTGTCCAGGCATGCTGGGAGTTTTGCAACAGCTGGAGGCACCCTGTTTGGGAATCACTGGCGTAGAATACCCCTATGTCCACCCCTATGCAAATCCCTAATTCAGGCCTCAAATGCACATGGCGCTCTCACTTTGGAGCCCTGTCGTATTTCAAGGCAACAGTTTAGGGCCACATATGGGGTATCGCCGTACTCGGGAGAAATTGACTAACAAATCTTGGGGGTCTTTTTCTCCTTTCACCCCTTATGAAAAGGTGAAGTTGGGGTCTACACCAGCATGTTAGTGTAAAAAAATAAACTTTTTACACTAACATGCTGGTGTTGCCCTATACTTTTCATTTTGACAAGAGGTAAAGGGGAAAAAAGCCCCCCAAAATTTGTAACGCAATTTCTCCCGAGTACGGAGATACCACATATGTAGGTGTAAAGTGTTCTGGGGGAATTAGTACAAAAAGAGGGGGGCTCACCAAATCATACAATGGGTGCTACTGCTCAGTAAGCAAAAAACTTGCTATACAAGGGTAAGTATTACTGTAAAGATGTTATTATAATATTATTATTATATTATATTATGGTGTGCACTCTTTACAGCAATACTTACCCTTGTATAGCAAGTGTTCTGGGGGCGCACAACAAGGCCCAGAAGGGAGAGTGCGCCATGTACATTTGAGGTGATTTGCACAGGGGTGGCTGATTGTTACAGCGGTTTTGACAAACGCAAAAAAAAACAAAAACCCCACATGTGACCCCATTTCGGAAACTACACCCCTCACGGAATGTAATGAGGGGTGCAGAGAGAATTTACACCCCACAGGTGTCTGACAGATCTTTGGAAGAGTGGGCTGTGCAAATTAAAAATGTTGTACAGCCCACTGTTCCAAAGATGTGACAGACACCAGTGGGGGTGCTCACTTTACGCCTTGTTACGTTCCTCAAGGGGTCTAGTTTCCAAAATGGTATGCCATGTGGGGGTTATTTTGCTGTCCTGGCACCATATGGGCTTCCTAAATGCGACATGCCCCCCGAGCAAAATTTGCTCTCAAAAAGCCAAATATGACTCCTTCTCTTCTGAGCATTGTAGTTCGCCCGTAGTGCACTTCAGGTCAACTTATGGGGTACCTCCATACTCAGAAGAGATGTGGTTACAAATTTTGGGGGGTATTTTCTGCTATTAACCCTTGCAAAAATGTGACATTTGGGGGGGAAACACACCTTTTAGTGATTTATTTTTTATTTTTTTACGTATGCAAAAGTTGTGAAACCCCTGTGGGGTATTAAGGCTCACTTTATTTCTTGTTACGTTCCACAAGGGGTCTAGTTTCCAAAATGGTATGGCATGTGTGTTTTTTTTGCTGTCCTGGCACCATAGGGGCTTCCTAAATGCGACATGCCCCCGAGCAAAATTTGCTCTCAAAAAGCCAAATATGACTCCTTCTCTTCTGAGCATTGTAGTTCACCCATAGTACACCTCAGGTCAACTTATGGGGTACCTTCATACTCAGAAGAGATGGGGTTACAATGTTTGTGGGGTATTTTCTGCTATTAACCCTTGCAAAAATGTGAAATTTGGGGGGAAACACACATTTTTGTGAAATTTTATTTTTTTACATATGCAAAAGTCGTGAAACTCCTGTGGGGTATTAAGGCTCACTTTATTCCTTGTTACGTACCTCAAGGGGTCTAGTTTCCAAAATGGTATGCCATGTGGGGGATTTTTGCTGTTCTGGCACCATAGGGGCTTCCTAAATGCAACATGCCCCCCAAAAACCATTAAAAAAAAACGTACTCTCCAAAATCCCCTTGTCGCTCCTTCGCTTCTGAGCCCTCTACTGCGCCCGCCGAACACTTTACATAGACATATGAGGTATGTGCTTACTCGAGAGAAATTGAGCTACAAATATAAGTATAAATTTTCTCCTTTTTCCCCTTGTAAAAATTCAAAAATTGGGTCTACAAGAACATACGAGTGTAAAAAATGGAGATTGTGAATTTTCTCCTTCACTTTGCTGTTATTCCTGTGAAACACCTAAAGGTTAAAACGCGGACTGAATGTCATTTTGAATACTTTGGGGGGTGCAGTTTTTATAATGGGGTCATTTGTGGGGTATTTCTAATATGAAGACCCTTCAAATCCACTTCAAACCTGAACTGGTCCATGAAAAATTGTGAGTTTGTAAATTTTGTGAAAAATTGGAAAATTGCTGCTGAACTTTGAAGCCCTCTGATGTCTTCCAAAAGTAAAAACACGTAAATTTTATGATGCAAACATAAAATAGACATATTGTATATGTGAATAAAAAAAAAATATTTGGAATATCCATTTTCCTTACAAGCAGAGAGCTTCAAAGTTAGAAAAATGCAAAATTTTCTAATTTTTCATAAAATTTTGGGATTTTTCACCAAGAAAGGATGCAAGATACCACAAAATTTTACCACTATGTTAAAGTAGAATATGTCACGAAAAAACAATCTCGGAATCAGAATGATAACTAAAAGCATTCCAGAGTTATTAATGTTTAAAGTGACAGTGGTCAGAATTGCAAAAAATGGCCGGGTCCTGAGGTGTAAAATGGCTGGGTCCTTAAGGGGTTAAGGGCGGTAACCAAGAGAGAAAGAGAAAAACAAATTAATACTTATTCATCACCCCTCTAGCCCCAGGGGCTTCAGGTTAATGATGGCATAAGCCCTGACATTTGTTCAGTGGTTTACACCTTGTTTGATGCCTCACTTAAGTGGGTGAAGATGGATGGGGTGGAGGTGTTGTTGGCAAAAACCGATGTGGAATCATCTGAATCGTTACACACAGTGCTATATCAGCCATTCATATTTCTAGGCTTTCAGCTCCTTTTTGGAATGAGTGGAGTGTGATGTGGCTTGTTTCCTGTCCCTCATCCATTACTTTCCTGTCCCTCATCCATTACTCTGCATTAGTCCTGCTGACTTCCCAAATTGTCATTCTCTGCTGAGCACCATGGAGAGGGTGGCTGGAGTGTTTGGGGTGTGATTTGTGCCTGATAAGACTGAGGGGCCATCAACTAGCTTTAGTCTATTGGGAATCAACATTGATTCTATCTGCATGGAATTTATGGTTGTTGGTGGGTATAACTGGAAGTCTGACCCCTCAGGGAGCTGATAACAGACATTGGGGGAGATTTATCAAAGGATTTAGACTGGTTTTTCCTATGTAAATTTGTTGCACAGAAAGTCGCAGTCTAAATATGTGCGTCTTTTTTGCGAATTTTGCTTTAGAGGATTTTTAGAACATGATGCACTTTAGTCTATTTTAGACAAAAAAATGCATTCGTGCTGAATTTATCAAAAGCGACTTTTCGGCGACAAGTTGCATCGGCTGAAAGTACGCAGGAATGTCAGACCATGCTGGAGCAGGTTTAAAGGGGTACTCCACTGGAAAACATTTTCTTTTAAATCAACTGGTGCCAGAAAATTAAACAGATTTGTAAATTACTTCTATTTAAAAATCTTAATCCTTCCAGTACGTATCAGCTGCTTTATGTTCCACAGGAAGTTCTTTTCTTTTTGAATTTCCTTTCTGTCTGACCACAGTGCTCTCTGCTGACACCTCTGTCTATGTCAGCAACTGTCCAGAGTAGGAGCAAATCCCCATAGCAAACCTATCCTGCGCTGGACAGTTCCTGATATGGACAGAGGTGTCAGTAGAGACCACTGTGGACAGACTGAAAAGAATTCAGAAAGAAATACAACTTCCTCTGGAACACACAGCAGCAGATAAGTACCAGAAGGATTAATATTTTTCAACAGAAGTAATTTACAAATCTGTTAAAATTTCTGGCACCAGTTGATTTAAAAAAAAATAAAAAAAGGTTTTCCAGCGGAGTACCCCTTTAAATACAGTCTAAAGCATAGATCCTGAGGTCCGTGCGCAGAATTGATCAAGAGCCGTCTATATTGAAGCGCGACCAGTGGCATAGCTATAGAGGTCCCAAGTGTCGCAATCGCTACCGGGCCCCCTGCCACTTCACTATGCTATATGCTGCAGCAACAGGTCCCGGGCCCGCCGCTGCCATCACTTTTTTTAAACTGCCGCAGGCCCTGTTGCTGCAGCAGGGTCAGACGGACAGGCAGAGGGCTGATGAGAGCAGCACAGGCAAGCATGTGATCTGTCACAGCCTCTGACCCTGTGCAATTTATCCCCTACAGCTGTCAGTGACAGGAGCAGCAGACTCTCCAGCTTCACCCCACAGCGCCGCTCAGGAAGGTGAGTAGAGCTAGGTTGGGTGGGGGGGATTGTTGGTGGGTGTAATGACGATGAGGAGGACGGGGAGGGGGGTGTAATGACGATAAGGAGGACGGGGAGGGGGGTGTAATGATGATGATGATGAGGAGGACGGGGAGGGGGTGTAATGATGATGAGGAGGACGGGGGGTGTAATGATAATGATGATAAGGAGGACGGGGGAGGGGGTGTAATGATGATGATGATGAGGAGGACAGGGGGGTGGGGGGTATAATGATGATGATGTGGGGGGGGGGGGGGGTGTAATGATGATGATAAGGAGGACGGGGAAGGGGGGTGTAATGATGATGATGTGGGGGGGGGGGTGTAATGATGATGAGGAGGACGGGGGGTGTAATGATGATGATGATAAGGAGGATGGGGGAGGGGGTGTAATGGTGATGATGAGGAGGACAGGGGGTGGGGGTATAATGATGATGATGTGGGGGGGGGTGTAATGATGATGATGATGATGATGATGATAAGGAGGACGGGGGAGGGGGTGTAATGATGATGATGAGGACGAAAGGGGGGTGGGGGGTATAATGATGATGATGTGGGGGGGGGGGGGGTGGATTTTCCCTATACACAGTGCCTTCCTCTAACAAACTAGTGCACCAGATCTCCAGATGTTGCTAAACTACAACTCACAGCAAGCCCAGACAGCCAATGGCTGCTTTGGCATGCTGAGAGTTGTAGTTTTACAACAGCTGAAGGGCTGTCCGGGCATGCTGGAGGAATACTGGAGCAGTTGCCCATAGCAACCAATCAGATTCCAGCTTTCATTTTAAAAAAAGGGACTGTATATTGGTGGTATAGGAGCGATGTTATTTACATGGGACTGTATATTGGTGGTATAGGAGCGATGTTATTTACATGGGACTGTATATTGGTGGTATAGGAGCAATGTTATTTACATGGGACTGTATATTGGTGGTATAGGAGCAATGTTATTTACATGGGACTGTATATTGGTGGTATAGGAGCAATGTTATTTACATGGGACTGTATATTGGTGGTATAGGAGCGATGTTATTTACATGGGACTGTATGTTGGTGGTAGGGGAGTGATGTTATTTACACGGGACTGTACGTTGGTGGTATAGGGGAGTGATGTTATTTACAGGGGACTGTATATTGGTGGTATGGGAATGATGTTATTTACATGGGACTGTATGTTGGGGGTATAGGAGCGATGTTATTTACGTGGGACTGTATGTTGGTGGTGGGAGATTGATGTTATTTACATGGGACTGTATATTGGTGGTATAGGAGCGATGTTATTTACATGGGACTGTATATTGGTGGTATAGGAGCGATGTTATTTACATGGGACTGTATATTGGTGGTATAGGAGTGATGTTATTTACATGGGACTGTATATTGGTGGTATGGGAGCGATGTTATTTACATGGGACTGTATATTGGTGGTATGGGAGTGATGTTATTTACATGGGACTGTATATTGGTGGTATGGAAGTGATGTTATTTACATGGGACTGTATTTTGGTGGCATGGGAGTGATGTTATTTACATGGGACTGTATGTTGGCGGTATAGGAGTGATGTTATTTACAGGGGACTGTATGTTGGTGGTATAGGAGCGATGTTATTTACATGGGACTGTATATTGGTGGTATAGGAGTGATGTTATTTACATGGGACTGTATATTGGTGGTATAGGAGCGATGTTATTTACATGGAACTGTATATTGGTGGTATAGAAGTGATGTTATTTACATGGGACTGTATATTGGGGTATAGGAGCGATGTTATTTACATGGGACTGTATATTGGTGGCATAGGAGTGATGTTATTTACATGGGACTGTATATTGGTGGTATAGGAGCAATGTTATTTACATGGGACTGTATATTGGTGGTATAGGAGCAATGTTATTTACATGGGACTGTTTATTGGTGGTATAGGAGCAATGTTATTTACATGGGACTGTATATTGGTGGTATAGGAGTGATGTTATTTACATGGGACTGTATATTGGTGGTATAGGAGCAATGTTATTTACATGGGACTGTATATTAGTGGTATAGGAGTGATGTTATTTACATGGGACTGTATATTGGTGGTATAGGAGTGATGTTATTTACATGGGACTGTATATTGGTGGTATAGGAGCGATGTTATTTACATGGAACTGTATATTGGTGGTATAGAAGTGATGTTATTTACATGGGACTGTATATTGGGGTATAGGAGCGATGTTATTTACATGGGACTGTATATTGGTGGCATAGGAGTGATGTTATTTACATGGGACTGTATGTTGGTGGTAAGGGAGTGATGTTATTTACATGGGACTGTATGTTGGTGGTAGGGGAGTGATATTATTTACATGGGACTGTATGTTGGTGGTAGGGAGTGATGTTATTTACACGGGACTGTATGTTGTGGTATGGGAATGATGTTATTTACATGGGACTATATGTTGGTGGTAGATTGATGTTATTTACATAGGACTGTATATGTTGGTGGTAGGAGATTGATGTTATTTACATAGGACTGTATATTGGTGGTATAGGAGTGATGTTATTTACATGGGACTATATGTTGGTGGTAGGGGAGTGATTTTATTTACATGGGACTGTATGTTGGTGGTAGGGGAGTGATGTTATTTACACGGGACTGTATGTTGGTGGTAGGGAGTGATGTTATTTACACGGGACTGTATGTTGGTGGTATAGGGGAGTGATGTTATTTACATGGGACTATATGTTGTTGGTAGGGAGTGATGTCCTTTACATGGGACTGTATGTTGGTGGTATAGGGGTGATGTTGTTTACATGGGGACTGTATGTTGGTGGTATAAGAGTGATTTTATTTATATGGGTAAGGACTTAGGGGTGTAGGGGGAGTTAAGGAGAACATGAAGAGGACTTACAAGTCTAGGGGGAAAGAGGGTGGAACAAAGGAATCGGGCAAAAGATTTATATTATATTCAGTGTACAGCGTATAGCAGGGTTATATTTAGAGGCTACAGTGTGTGGTAGTATTTTACTCAGGTGGTAAAGTGTGTACCAGTATTATATTCAGAGGGTACAGTGTGTGGCAATATTATATTTAGAGGTTACAGTGTGTGGCAATAATATATTTAGAGTGTGCAGTGTGTGGCAGTATTATATTAATGGCGTTCTCCCTTGTTTATACTGTTTTTTGTTATTATGTTTGTGTGTTATGTGTGTATAAGTATGTGTTTTTTTATGTGTGTTGTGATTATGTATATATGTATTTTCCTACCTTTTGTGAAGATCCGGAAGCTGGCCCCTTTTTCTTCCAGTGGCTTGCTGTGTACCTCGGCCTCCACCATGTTGTGTTCGGTAAGTGCTATGTCGGGGGGGGGGGGGGGGGTGTTCTTGCTTCTGTCCTTCTTATCTTCTGACGTCCGAGGCAAATCTTTTCTTCCTGTTTCTTCCGTGGCTCAGCGATGAATCTGCGGCCTCTTCCGGCACATGCACAGGTAGTTTTTGTTTTGTTTTTCTTTTTACCAATAAAGTTTTTTTTGTCTAATTGAAAAACTGTCTGCGCTTGCGTGAAGCTACGCTATTAGCGTAGACCTAACATACGCTATGCTGTTAGCGTAGCACTTGCGTACTCGCGCATGCGCAGACAGTTTGTCAATTAGACAAAAAAAACTTTATTGGTAAAAAAAACAAACTACCTGCGCATGCACCGGAAGAGGCTGCAGATTCGTCGCTGAGCCACGGAAGACACAGGAAGAAAAGATTTGCCTCGGACATCAGAAGATAGGAAGGACAGAAGCAAGAACACACCCCCCGACATCCCCCTTACCGAACACAACATGGCGGAGGCCGAGATACACAGTAAGCCACTGGAAGAAAAAGGGGCCAGCTTCCGGATCTTCACAAAAGGTAAGAAAATACATATATACATAATCACAACACACATAAAAAAACACATACTTATACACACATAACACACAAACATAACAACAAAAAACAGTATAAACAAGGGAGAACCCCTTTAACCTCTTAAGGACCCAGCCATTTTACACCTTAGGACCCGGCCATTTTTTGAACATCTGACCACTGTCACTTTAAACATTAATAACTCTGGAATGCTTTTAGTTATCATTCTGATTCCGAGATTGTTTTTTCGTGACATATTCTACTTTAACATAGTGGTAAAATTTTTTGGTAACTTGCTTCCTTTCTTGGTGAAAAATCCCAAAATTTTATCAAAAATTTGAAAATTTTGCATTTTCCTAACTTTGAAGCTCTTTGCTTGTAAGGAAAATGGATATTCAAAATATTTTTTTTATTCACATATACAATATGTCTACTTTATGTTTGCATCATAAAATTGACAAGTTTTTACTTTTGGAAGACACCAGAGGGCTTCAAAGTTCAGCAGCAATTTTCCAATTTTTCACAAAATTTCCAAACTCAGGGACCAGTTCAGGTTTGAAGTGGATTTGTAGGGTCTTCATCTTAGAAATACCTCACAAATGACCCTATTATAAAAACTGCACCCCCCAAAGTATTCAAAATGATATTTGGTCAGCCTTTTAACCCTTTAGGTGTTTCACAGGAATATCAGGAAAGTGAAGGAGAAAATTCACAATCTTCATTTTTTACACTCACATGTTCTTGTAGACCCAATTTTAGAATTTTTACAAGGGGTAAAAGGAGAAAATGTATACTTATGTTTGTAGCCCAATTTCTCTCGAGTAAGCACATACCTCATATGTCTATGTAAAGTGTTCGGCGGGCGCAGTAGAGGGCTCAGAAGCGAAGGAGCGACAAGGGGATTTTGGAGAGTACGTTTTTCTGAAATGGTTTTTGGGGGGCATGTTGCATTTAGGAAGCCCCTATGGTGCCAGAACAGCAAAAAAAAAAAAACCACATGGCATACCACTTTGGAAACTAGACCCCTTGAGGAACGTAACAAGGAATAAAGTGAGCCTTAATACCCCACATGTGTTTCACTACTTTTGCATATGTAAAAAAATAAAATAAAATTTCACTAAAATGTGTGTTTCCCCCCAAATTTCACATTTTTGCAAGGGTTAATAGCAGAAAATCCCCCTCCAAAATTTGTAACCCCATCTCTTCTGAGTATGGAGGTACCCCATAAGTTCACCTGAAGTGCACTACGGGTGAACTACAATGCTCAGAAGAGAAGGAGTCATATTTGGCTTTTTGAGAGCAAATTTAGCTCGGGAGGCATGTCGCATTTAGGAAGCCCCTATGGTGCCAGGACAGCAAAATAACCCCCACATGGCATACCATTTTGGAAACTAGACCCCTTGAGGAACATAACAAGGGGTACAGTGAGCATTTACCCCCACTGGTGTCTGTCAGATCTTTTGAACAGTGGGCTGTACAAAATTTTTTATTTGCACAGCCCACTGTTCCAAAGATATGTCAGACACCAGTGGGGTGTAAATTCTCACTGCACCCCTCATTACATTCCGTGAGGGATGTAGTTTCCGAAATGGGGTCACATGTGGGTTTTTTTTTTTGCATTTGTAAAAACCGCTGTAACAATCAGCCACCCCTGTGCAAATCACCTCAAATGTACATGGCACACTCTCCCTTCTGGGCCTTGTTGTGCGCCCCCAGAGCACTTTGCGCCCACATATGGGGTATCTCCGTAGTCGGGAGAAATTTCATTACAAATTTTGGGGGGCTTTTTTCCATTTTACCTCTTGTCAAAATGAAAAGTATAGGGCAACACCAGCATGTTAGTATAAAAAATTTATTTTTTTACACTAACATGCTGGTGTAGACCCCAACTTCACCTTTTCATAAGGGGTGAAAGGAGAAAAAGCCCCCCAAAATTTGTTAGGCAATTTCTCCCGAGTACGGCGATACCCCATATGTGACCCTAAACTGTTGCCTTGAAATACAACAGGGCTCCAAAGTGAGAGCGCCATGTGCATTTGAGGCCTGAATTAGGGATTCGCATAGGGGTGGATATAGGGATATTCTACGCCAGTGATTCCCAAACAGGGTGCCTCCAGCTGTTGCAAAACTCCCAGCATGCTTGGACAGTCAACGGCTGTTCAGCAATACTGGGAATTGTTGTTTTGCAACAGCTGGAGGCTCCATTTTGGAAACAGTGGCGTACCAGACGTTTTTCATTTTTATTGGGGAGGGAGGGTGGCTGTGTAGGGGTATGTGTATATGTAGTGTTTTTTACTTTTTATTTTATTTTGTGTTAGTGTAGTGTTTTTAGGGTACAGTTACACGGGTGGGGGGTTACAGCGAAATTCCCGCTGCGAGTTTGAGCTGCCGCGCAAAATTTGCTGCATTGCAAACTTGCAGCCTGATACTCACTGTAAGCCCCTGTCCATGTGAATGTACCCTGTACATTCACAGGGGGGAGAACTTCTAGCTGTTGCAAAACTACAACTCCCAGCATGCACAATCTATCAGTGCATGCTGGTAGTTATAGTTTTGCAACAGCTGGAGGCACACAGGTTGGGAAACACTGAGTTAGGAAACAGACAATGTTTCCCAACCAGTGTGCCTCCAGTTGTTGCAAAACCACTACTCCCAAACATTCTCAGGCATGCTGGAAGTAGTAGTTCGGCAACATCTTTAGAGCCAGATGTTGCCGAACTTCAACTCCCAGCATGCTTGGAGTTGTAGTTTTGCAACACCTGGAGGACTACAGTTTGCAGACCACTAATACAGTGATTCCCAATCTGTGCCCTTCCAGATGTTGCAAAACTACAACTCCCAGTATGCCAAAACTGTCCAGGCATGCTGGGAGTTGTAGTTCTGCAACATCTGAAGGGCCAGATGCTACAGAACTACAACTCCCAGCATGCCTGGACAGTAAGGGCATGCTGAGGATGTGTAGTTTTGCAACATCTGGAAGGGCACAGTGATCTCCAAACTGTGGACCTCCAGATGTTGTAAAACTGCAACTCTCATCATGCCCAGACGCCAAGGGCTGTCTGGGCATGCTGGGAGATGTAGTATACATGGTCCCATTACAGCAATGCATGTCACTTTATGGCGAGGTGCATTGCTGTAAAGAGCCCGACCGCGGCTGAAGATCCACTCGCCTGTCGCCGCCGCCGCTGTCCTCATCGCCGAGATCCGGGTCTTCAGGGGCGAGGTAAGTACTGGGGCCGGGCCCCAGCATTCCCCCGTCCCCCGCCATGTCCTCCGATCTTCCTCCCGTCCTCTCCAGACTTCAAGGGGCCAGGCAGGGCGGGAGGAGGTAACCGCCCCCCCCCCCCCCCCCCCCTGCGATTGGTCGGTTAGCTAACCGAAGAATCGCAGGGGATAGGAGGAGGTCTGTGACAGCCGGGATCATGCAAAATTACCGGGCGGTCGGGTCCCAGAGACCCTATCAGCCCGGTATCGCCGCAGATCGCAAGGGCGATTTGCCTTGTGATTTGCGGCGATCGCCGACATGGGGGGCCTACATGGCCCCCCTCGGCGTTTGTCCTGGATGCCTGCTGAAGCATTTCAGCAGGCATCCACTTCCGATCTCTGCCCGGCGCGCGGCAGGGACCGTAAAACGCCAGGGCGTATGGATACGCCCTGGGTCCTTAAGGCCCAGGGTGTGAGGGCATATCCATACGCCCTGGGTCCTTAAGAGGTTAAGGGGGCACAATGGTTAGCAGTATTGTCCCAAAGTTCTTCATCATTTTGAATTTGCACAAGATTTTCGGCAAAGTTGTTAATCCTAATGTCCAGAGGTCTGATTCTTGTGGCCTCCCTGCCTGAAGTCTTGTAATAGGCTCTGCAAACAGAATTGATCTATGAGATTGCTTGTTTACAGACAGGCTCATGCCATCTAATAGGGCCCAAAGTAAAGATGCTCTCTCTGTTTTATTTACTGAAACAGACATATCATTTCAGATAAAATACTCAGGTTGGTATTGCATTTAACATGCTCTCTTATGTCTGTTAAGAAAACGTTCCTCACATTACTTCACCATCAGACTGAATGTTTCCATGGGACATATGTCATATTAACTGTCCTATTTCTAACATTAAAGGGGTACTCCGGTGGAAAACTTTTTTTTTTTTTATCAACTGGTGCCAAAAAGTTAAACAGATTTGTAAATTACTTCTATTAAAAAGTCTTAATCCTTCCAGTACTTATTAGCTGCTGAATACTACAGAAGAAATGATATTCTTTTTGGAACACTTCTGTCCATTTTAGGAACTGTCCAGAGTAGGATAAAATCCCCATAGAAAACATATGATGCTCTGGACAGTTCCTAAAATGGACAGAGATGTCAGCAGAGAGCACTGTGGTCATGATGTCAGCAGAGAGCACTGTGTTCCAAGAAAGAAAGAAAAGAAGTTCCTCTGTAGTAATCAGCAGCTAATAACTACTGGGAGGATTAAGACTTTTTAATAGAAGTAATTTACAAATCTGTTTAACTTTCTGACACCAGTTGATTTATAAAAAAAAAAAAAAAAAAAAAGGGTTTTCCACTGGAGTACTCCTTTAAACCTCTCATGCAAGTGATTCTGCTACAATGTGTCCATGACATCATCAGAGGAGCAAGAAGAGAGCGTCATTTAGGAAAGTAAACAAAGCCAGGGGTAAGGACCAGAGGACCACCAGCTTCGCACTAGGCAAACATAAAATGGGTGCGTATGGTGTATTTTATTATTTTAGTACCCTAGCAGGCTGTAATTTTTGCTAATTTATCTTGGACTACCCCTTTAGTGGAACTATCCCATCAAAGAAGCTATTGATTACAGCTGCCACTCAGATGGCTCCCATGGGTGCGGCAATGTGTGCGTGTATGTGTGAATAATCATTTTATAAATAGAAATTCTGTATCCAAAAGTTGCAATACATATGGAGTGTACATCAGAAAGAACTTTAGCAGCAGAAACATTATGCACAGAAAATTACTCCCTGTATGAATTGCAGATTTCACCATAGGGTGACATAGAATAAACTTCTATAGTGATAAAAAAAAAATATATATATGCAGGTTGAAAGGTGTGAATTTACCCCATATATATATTTGTGGTCAGGACTTTGAACCGTGCATGGGCTTACCTGTTATCTCCTGCCAAGGCCACCTGCAAGAAACTAGATTTACCAAGACCTAACACAAAACTCTACTTATAACATAGAACAGCGGTTGAGGTGTGCCTGAAAACCGCGTCGAGGGTCCGCCTATAGAGGGCATTCCCTTATGTATGGTGATGAAGAAAAGGGTGAGGAGGGTGGGTTTCGCCAACCCAGCATACGCCCAGAGGGAGGGGCCGATGGATGTTAAATAGCCAAAGCCCCTCCCACAAATTCAGCCTGATAGGCTTCCCACTTGTGGTCAGGACTTTGAACCGTGCATGGGCTTACCTGTTATCTCCTGCCAAGGCCACCTGCAAGAAACTAGATTTACCAAGACCTAACACAAAACTTTACTTATAACATAGAACAGCGGTTGAGGTGTGCCTGAAAACCGCGTCGAGGGTCCGCCTATAGAGGGCAAAAATACACCACCAGTTAGGGTAATTAAGTATCATTTATTTATAATGCCAAAAATTGAAATGCCTCTGCCATTTCCCTTGAGGGATCTGGGACATAAGTGGTATATGCATCAGAACGCCACCTCCCCAACTTCTGGATGACATGTACAGGCACCTTGTGCCTGGAGGCCACCGATGCTGCTCCTATGCGGAATGAGTGACCTGAGAACTCTCTGGGGTTGTGTCCTAAATTGCCAAGCAGCGTGCGGACATGCGATGTGAAAAGAGAAGTGGTAAGAGCACCCCCACCGAAAGGCAACTGTGGCGACTCCGGAGGCTTATCATGGAGGAACTCAACCAGTTGTGCCAACACCGCCACCGGGCACCAGTTGTTGCCTGAAGGAAAATACTTAACCACCGCCCCCCACCTACAAGTTTTTGTGACAGACAGTGAAACTTCGAACCAAGAACCCTGCCACCTTAAATGAGCCTTCTGTGGATGTGTCGCTCCCCGCCTGACACATGAAAATTCACCCGGCCGGAGGAAGCCATAAAAGGCTAGATAAATGGCAGATTTGATTATCAGACTGCGCTCGAAGCCAAACGGGTTATTGGCTAATGCGTCAGACATGGCTCGGAACAGCTCGCCGCTGATCGGTTTCCTGAGAGGTGGCGCTGTGGCGCTACGAGCCACCACCCCTCTGAGCGCAGCCTTGACAGCCTGAGATGATAGGATAGATAGCCTGTCTGGGTGGGATAAAGAAATGAAATGCTGAATGCCCGAAAGGTAAGATTTGATAGTGCTATGAGACAGGTGCAGAGAAGAGTGGCAGAAACCGATGAAAGATAGAATGATAGTGGTGTCGTAAGAAAAGGGGATGCTATGTTGCGACAGATATGACCTGAAGGTGTCGTGTGCTGCATGATAGGCCTTTCTGGTATTGGGGGCTAAGGTGTCCGACATTAACTCCCGGGCCACCTGTGTGTAATAATTCAGTCCAAGATTAATTGTGCCAGGCAAGGGGGTTGTGTTCCTACTGCGTCTGCTTGCGGAGCCACCTGTGAAAAGAGATAGAAATTAGCCCTGGACAGAGCATCTGCGGCCGTGTTGTCTACCCCCGGTATGTGTCTGGCTACAAAATTGAAGTTGTGTTGTAAGGACACCCAGACTAGTCTGCGCATGAATGACATGACAGTAGCATGCCCGGAACTGCCCTTGTTGACTATGGCAACTGTCGCCTGATTGTCACACTGAAACTCCACCGTCTGCCCTGACCACTTGTCGCCCCATGTCACTGCAGCTGCTACAATGGGGAAAACCTCAAAAAGTGCCGAAGTGCTGCTGAAGCCTGCCAGAGCCAATACCTGCTTGGACCATTGGCCCGCCATCCACCTGCCGCCCCACACTGCACCATAACCGATGGAAGATGACGCATCGGTGCAGATCTTGGGGGACAACTCGGAGGCTGGCGGGACAAACATAGCCCATTCCATTGTGCCATGAACCTATCCCACATGTTCAGGTCAGCCAGGGCTTGGCAATCTAACCAAACCCTACTGTGTTGATGAGGGACACCATGCAGCAAAGACAATATTCTGGATACGAACGCTCTGCCCTGCGGAATTGCTCGCATAGCAAATGCCAGCATTCCCAGCAAGCTCTGCAACTCGCCCTTGGTCGTGACCTGGGAGACCGTGTACTTGTGGATAGTGTCTCTGATACGGTTGAGTTTGTCAGTGGGCAAGCTGACTTGCATTGCGACTGAATCTAGGATTACTCCCAGAAAGGTGAGACACTTAGTTGGACCGACCGTTTTCTTGGGAGACACTGGCACCCCAATATCAGTGAACAGTTTCAGCAATTTGGCCAACTGGTCCGGCTCTTCCCTCGGGCGAGTGAGCAGAAGAAAATCATCCAGATAATGGATGACCTGGCTGCATCCAGAGACATTAACCAGCAGCCAGTGCAATGCCTGGGCCAGTTGGTCAAACAGCCACGGGCTGCTCTTGCATCCGAAAGTCAACTTGGAAGCAAAGTAATATGCCCCCTGCCATTTGAGCCCAAACCATTGCCACTGGTCCCTGTGCAATGGCAGCAACTTGAAGGCGTCAGTGATATCCGCCTTCGCCATCCAAGTCCCTGGGCCGAGCGCCAAGATGACCTGAATAGCCTGGTCTATGGAAGAATAATGCATGCTAAACTCCTCGGATGGAATGAGAGAGTTGATACTGGGGACAAGTGACCCATGAGGAGCCGACAAGTCAAATATCAGTCTCTTTTTCCCATTGATCTTGCCTGTTACCACCCCTACCGGACTGACCCTCCAAGACCTGAATGGAGAAACTAACAAGGGGCCAATCATATAACCTTTCATTAGCTCAGCATTTATTAATTCAGTGACAACAGCGGGATCGTTTACGGCAGACAGCAGATTGTCGCATTCAAATGTGGCCTGCGGCAGTGTGACCATGCCGGCGTGGAAGCCTCTATCAAAACTATTGATCAACCATTGGACCCAATCTGGGTCCGGGTGATCCGCGAGCAGAGCGGCCAGGACTGGGGTACGTACCCCGCCTAGTCATGCTGGCCCTTTCTGCCTACATGCAGAGCCCGGATGTGCCCTGAAGCAGTAGAAGCAGACGTGTAATAACCTGCAATTGCTGAAGTTGCACGAAGACATGTTATAGTTGTTACAAATTTGTGAGCCTCCGAGATAGTGTACTGGACGGCCCAACTTATCCACGGAAGGTGCGGACCTGCTGAAACTGTCCGTGGAAGTGGACGGTCTGGTCGTGCCCTGCTCGCCCTGTTGAGCCAGCCCTACACACCACGCCGTAGTATGCGTGATTGATTGACAGGCGGCACATGCGGGGAATTTGAGATTTGCGAAGTGGCTGCAGAACATCTGTGAATCTTCGATGCTCCAGTCCGTGAGGTACCCATCTTGGCTGAAGGCCGCCGCTGCCATGGCTGAGAAACTTCTATGATAATCGTAGAAATGGGTACCACCGTATTTGTATGCGTATTCAGTAACCCTCAGCAAATACAGGTCGAGCTCCTCTCTGCGCTCCGGCCTGGCTGAGCATATCACCTCCCTGTATTTGCTGAAGGCAATCACAAACTCGTGGATATTTAGCTTCCGTTTCAGCCTGGTGTCCTTACTCTTAAGGACAACAGATAAGTCAGCGCACGCTACCGTTCTAGTGTCCTCAACGTCGAAGGCAGATGGCAACAGGGCCGCCAAATTGATGTCCTTCCCTTCCAGTATGTCCTTTCTCAGGGCCGCTGGGACAAAATGGACTGGTGACACCCTTGGTGGCCCAGAGCGCCTACCTGGGTTGCCTACCGGAACAGGGGCAGACATCTGTGTAGGCGTTGGCGCCTGCAATGCTGCTGGAGCTGGAGGCCCCTGAATGCCCCTTCTCTCCAGAGAATCCAGCCTGCCCAACATGGAAGTCATCATTGCATGCAGTTCAGAGAGGGTGGACTGGCCCGAGGTCCCCTCCTGACTGTCGCCAGCCCCCTGATCCGCCATGAGGAGTTTGTACAACTCTGCTTTTCGGGCGGTTGCTGGAAATGGAATTGCTCTCTTGCGCAACTCCTCCATCAATTTGGGGATCGTCCAAGCCCTGTAAGCTGCAGAGGAGGGCGTCCCTCGCACGGAGCTTCTAGCTGGTGTATCAGGGATGGACATCGGGTCCTCTATGTCTGACACGTGAGACATGACCTGTCCTGGCCGTAACGGGTGCCGGAGAAACAAAACGGTAATCGTGAGTCACCAGATCTGAGAAACGTTTACCCCCCTTGCTGAGTACTGACTGACCTTACCACCACTGTAACACAACAGTAAGACGCCTGAAACGAACAGCAAATCGACTGTAACCCTGCAAACAACCGAATACATACTTAATGTTAGCTTACAGCTGCAGACTGCCCGTGCAATGTGGCCGAACCCAAGAGTGCTGACCGTAGTGCCAGTGCGACCCAGAGTACCACCTGAATAGTTTGAAACGAGGCCTGACCGTGTGTCTGACCGAGAACGTGTGCATGACGCGTATAGTCATGAATAATTAAACCGTGAACACCTCCTGACTGCGAGTCAAGATTACAGTGTGCACCGTTTCTAACTAACTAGTGATGGCTCTGAAGACATGTCAGCAACCACCGCAGGCAAGTGGTCACCCTTGAAGAAGAGTCAAGATCGCAGTGACCACTACCCGTGTAAAAGAAATGCTCTGTATGCGTGACAGTAGCAATGACGCCTTGAACCCTATCTGACATGTCGAGTCAGATATACAGTGATTCAGGGCCTATGTGTAACAGCAGCAGTGCGTAACATTAACTAATGTAACAGGAGTATTAAGCATTTGACTGAAATGACGTGAACTAGCGTCTGCTAGCGAAAGTGATGACCACCGTGAAACGTGAATAAATAACATGAACAACCGCCGTACGGTTGGTACTGACCGTAGCCAAGTTTGCAATGACCAGGAACGTAACGACCGCCTAACTGGATACAGCCCACCTAATCTGCAAGAGAAACTAACAGTGTACTAACCATATGGTTTACGCGCCACCTACCACCTCTGACCCATACATGCTGACACCCCCTAGCCCCCCCCCCCCTATGCCTGAAACTACCCCAACCCCACTAATTACTTGACTACCCCAAGCCTCTGACCCGGTACCCCGATATGCATGACCACCCCCCCCCCCTAAACCGAAGCCACAGTAATATGGATTATCGTATTATTAACTTTACAAGCTGCCCCTTGTCTGCGACAGTGCATGTGTCAGGAACTGTGGCCTGACACCGGTGCACCATGAGCCAGCCCCTTATTACTGCATGGTACCAATACACTCTGTAAGCCTAACACATTTCCTCACACACACATTTATTTTATTTTTTTTCAGCGCCACCTGCTGGCCATCCGTGGAGCTATACCGCCGGCTCACTGGCATGCTGTGACTCCGCCCGTTCAGAGCCCCGTGTTACACGTGAGACGCCGGCACAGGGAGACCCACGTGGGTCGCGTCTCCCCGCACCTGCCATGCCGCCAGCTGCCGCTGGATCCAGAGGCTGTGTTCACTGCGGCCAGCCCGGGCACATGCTGCACCGACGGACCGCCGCCTACATAACACGCTGGGTGCCGGAGCCTGCCCGCCAAATGAGGGGAGCAATAGCAACAGACCAGGGCCCCAGTAAAAGAAACCTGCCGGTCACCCGGCACTTACCTGCACCACCACACACCTGACCCAGCGTACGCAACGAAAGAACCCCCGCAATTTCGCCAACCCAGCATACGCCCAGAGGGAGGGGCCGATGGATGTTAAATAGCCAAAGCCCCTCCCACAAATTCAGCCTGATAGGCTTCCCACATATATATATATATATATATATATATATATATACACGGGGTCAGTACTTTCCTCAGGGAGAGGACACCTCTTCAGGTGTAACAGAGATTCAGGTTAGGCCATTTAGCAAAATGGCCTAACCTGAATCTCCGTTACACCTGAAGAGGTGTCCTCTCCCTGAGGAAAGTACTGACCCCGTTTAAAGCCTCAGGCCTCTCACCACAGCCAAGCCAGATCACCCTGCTCTGTACTGACGAGGGGCAAAAACCCCGAAACAGCTGTCTGCAGATGGGTCGAAACTTCCCTTTTGGGGAGTAGTCTGGCTTGGCATATATCCCGTTCAGCTTTTTATATTCCTTAACAGGAGCTAAGCTGATACCAGGAAACAATACCTGAAAAGGTTGTGTAATGAGCTGCTTTGCATATTCCCCTATATATCTATATATATATATATATATATATATATATATATATATATATATATATATATATACAATGCAAATAAAAACGGCACAACCAATGTCCAGAAGAGAAGTGAAATAAGGGGTGCCCGCATAGCTGGAACCTGGGTCCGTCGGTTCCTCAATCCAGACAATAGCAAATATGATGCAGCACTCCACAAGTTGCAAAAAAGGTGGTTTTATTCCATCATGTGCATAGACAACGTTTCACCAGCCTCACGCTGGCTTTTTCAAGTGAATCATAGTGATACTGGTGGGTATTTATAGACCGCCCACCAGGTCATGTGACATAGGTAATACATGATTGACATATGTAAACAAAGAGGTCATCAGAGAACATTGTGCAATCAATAATATAAACCATCATATATATACAGTGTTACATACATATATAAACATCCGATCATCATCTGATATACAGATACCGGTATTAAGCATAATAAATCAAAGTGCACTGGTAGTGATCTGTAATTACGTGACGAAATGTGAATGCCTTCCGGGGTCCTGCCGCGATGTATCCCGATCACGGGCGCCAAAGCGCCGGAAGTGATGTGCGCATCGCTGTAGAGTAGAAGCATTTCCGGGTCCGGGTGGGACGTAACACCAGGAGCGCGTCCTCGCATCCATGGCAACCCGACTCCGGACTGAGACGTGGCTGGCGCATGCTCAGAATAGTTCCATTACCTGTCAATGAGGATTATATCCATGCGCAAATTGAGGCCATATCAATATCGCCGCATAGTTCACAGGGTGTAAATAGATTGATTGAATTTGCTTGGCATTCATATATGATAAATCCAGTACTAAATAAAGGCATAATGTATCAATTCCTGGGGGACAGCAAACAAAATCTAAGTGAAAGCTGAAATGTAAAAGCAGCAGACACAGAGCAGGTAAGCAAACAAGGGGAAATGCAGTTACTGATGCTAGGACTGGGGTTCCATATCTTGTGGTTGCCCCTAGCAACCGACCGCAATGTGTAAAGGCAGCAGAAAAAAGAGAAGGTAAGTGGACAAGAAGGAATACAGTCCCTGATGCTTGGACTTGGGCTCCAAATCTCGAGGTTGCCCTTAGCAACCGACCACAGTAGTAACGAGCTGCAAAGATAGAAAAGAGGGTAATGACTAGCTCCAGTCGGCGTGTTTGGGCCGACTCCACTCTCCAAACATACTGAGATGAGTTTACCGGTGTATATGAACCGGGACCGTTCTGGCATCAGCATATGTGGACCAAGATTTCATCGGTGTGTATGGACCGATATCCGTGTCACAGTAAGATGTAGAGTAAATAGCTGAAAAAATAGAGAAATGAAAATTGTTAGAACAACCTAACAAGCTCCACCATGCAAAGACATTTGTTAATGTGCGTAGATAACATGGTCCATAGCGTATCGGGTTCTGTATTCAGGGGGTGTCTTATGAGTATTGTCCATGGACATGGAATATCTCTGCACCTATGAAGTGGTAGCCCCATGCACATCGGGTATTTAACTCTCCAAACCCTATAACCCACGCTATCTTTGGACCTAAATCTAAATCGTACCCACATGCAAAGAACATTCACACTGGAGTATAGGTAGTGAGCTAGTAGGTCCATTCCTCAATGGTATATAAAGAAAGGTATGTGGAGGGGGAGTAGTGTCAATTACCCAAAGAACGAGAAGTAAAGACTAGTAGTAGCTGGATATTTAGTTGCTGTTTCCTCAGGAATATGTAACCGGAATATAGAATGTGGGGTGGAGTGACGTCAAGGCAGGTACCCGGAAGGCATGTGAACTAAAATAGAAATATAGAAAAAGGGGATTAGTTACAAGAATAAATCACTATTCACCTCTAGCAGGGTTCATACCCCCCAACATTTAGGGCTAGACCCTATTAGTGCCTCAACATCTTAGGTAAGACAGTGAACTCTACATTGAGTCCATTTGGTTTAAGTGTATTAAGGTTGTGGATCCACTTGAGTTCCCTAACCTGGAGGGATGCTATTCTATCACCCCCTCTTTTTGGGGGAGGAATATGATCGACTATCATGCATTTAAGATCTGCTTCTGTGTGTCCAGCTTCAGTAAAATGTTTGGACACAGGGAGGTCCAAACGTTTCTTTCTGATTGAATACCTGTGTTGGTTCAATCTTGTCCTGAAATCATTTTTAGTTTCACCTACATATAGGTGTTTGCATGGGCACCAAAGAATGTACACAACATGGTCACTATCGCAAGTTAAGTAGAATTTAATGGGAAATTCTTTCTGGGTGTCAGGATGTATGAACGTGGTGCCTTTTTGTAAATACTTGCATGTAACACAGCGTAAACAGGGAAAACACCCCTTCGCTTTCACAGACAAGTACTTCTGTTGTTTACCTGGTCCAGAGATGTCAGCTTTGACCAAGTGGTCCCTGAGGTTACGTGCTCTACGGTACGACATGAGTGGAGGTATTTGAAATTCCCTAATCTGGGGATAACTATCTTTCACCAGGTGCCAATGTTTCTTAATGGTTGCTGCTATATTACTAGAAACTTCGTTGTAGGTGGAAATGAATGGTATTCTCATGGATTGGTCTTTTTTATATGTCTTGGATTTGCCCATATGTCTTTCTGTTCTAACTTGCTGTACATGTCTTGAGATGATGTGTTTGGGATAGCCCCTGTTACTGAACTGTTTGACCATTCTGTCAACTGCGGCATCAAATTTGTGGTCAGTATCAGTGATGCGGCTAGCTCTTAATAGTTGGCTATAAGGTAATGATGAAATCATAGATCTAGGGTGGGATGATTCAAATCTGAGTAGGGTATTGCAATCAGTAGGTTTATGGTAAAGATCTGTAGTCAGTCTGTTGTTGAGAATGGACACCTGAGTATCCAGAAAATTGACTGTGTTATCTGAGTGTGATAATGTAAACTGGAGATTGGGGTCGACACTGTTCAGGTAGTTATGAAAGTCAGTCAGTTCTTCTGTTTTGCCTGTCCAGATGAAGAAGATGTCGTCGATGTATCTCCACCACCCCAGGATATTCCTGGAGTGGTGGGACACAAAGACGACACCCTCTTCAAACTCCGCCATCACTATGTTGGCATATGTGGGCGCCATGTTGCTCCCCATCGCGGTCCCACGTAGTTGAATGTAATACTCGTCATTAAATGTAAAATAATTATTTTCTAGAACAAAAGAGAGAAGTTGCATAATAAAGTCAATTTGTTGTAAGTCAAGGTTAAGTTTATCCAGTCCCTTCCGTACTGCTCTAGTGCCTCTGTCATGTTGAATGGATGTATATAATGACACAATGTCAAAGGAAGCAATAATGGCATGATCAGGAATATTCAAACTTTGAATAATAGATAGAAAATGCATTGTGTCCCTAAGGTAAGATCTAGTGTTAGTAGCTAATGGTCTGAGAACTTTGTCCAAGAACATAGAGATGTGATTGGACAAAGAATTTCTCCCCGAGACAATGGGTCTCCCTGGGGGATCAACTAGGCGTTTATGTATTTTAGGCAGTAGGTATAAGACTGGGGTCACAGGAAACTCAATCAGTAAAAATTCTTTCAATTTCTCATCAATGATACCATTAGTCAGTGCTTGATCTAATATCGAACCAATTCTCAACTGCATATCGTTTTTAGGGTCATGCTTTAATACTCTATAGACCTCCCTGTCATTGAGCTGTCTGTGTGCTTCTCTCAGGTATGTACTCTTGTCCATGACTACAATACCGCCGCCCTTGTCAGCCGGTTTAGTGATTAAATTGTGGTCATGGACAAGTTGTTGCATAGCCAATAACTCATCACGAGTAAGATTCGGATGTTTAAGTCTAGTCTGTTGTGCTTTCATATGAAGAAAATCCCTTTTAACACAATCAACAAAAGTAGCAATTGAGTGTGATTCAACTGGAGGTTGAAAATCACTACAGGATGGTAAATTGTACTGTTTAAATTCAAACCTGTGGGACACCTGGTCTGGGATTCCTTGTACACCAGGACTCTGCACAGGATGTGAATCAAACCAAACTTTTAGTATAAGCCTACGGATAAAACTCACAAAATCCATTTCAAGTTGAAACCAGTCATTATAAGTACTAGGGCAAAAACTAAGGCCCTTGGATAGTAATGTAAGTTGTTCTTTAGTAAGATTATATGAGGAGATATTTACCACAGTCTCTGCGTTGTCTATTGATGTTTCCTTCTTTGTTGAGAAGTTTTGTGGCTCTGGGCTCGACCAGCCCTCTGTGCCCTTGTCTTTCCTGTTTCTGTGGTGCTTGTGTCCTCCTCGTCTCGGCCGCCCCCGACAGACGGCGTACCCCCTAAAAAAGGCTCCTGGTTGATTTGGCGATGTCCGTTTTTTTTCTGTTCAGTATCCTCATGGACCTCTCCGGCATTCTTATTGAAGTATCGCTTGCCTGTGGTGGATAAATTTTCCCACGTGTAAACATGACCAGTGGTGTAGTCTTGGCAGTCACGGAACCATTTATGTCTTTTGGTTTCCTCAATTTGGGTGCGTTGTTTAGATAGAAATGTATGTTGTTTTTCTGATAGCTCACGCCATTCATCCTCGGTGAGAGAGGCTTTCAAGCCTTGAAAGCCTCTCTCACCGAGGATGAATGGCGTGAGCTATCAGAAAAACAACATACATTTCTATCTAAACAACGCACCCAAATTGAGGAAACCAAAAGACATAAATGGTTCCGTGACTGCCAAGACTACACCACTGGTCATGTTTACACGTGGGAAAATTTATCCACCACAGGCAAGCGATACTTCAATAAGAATGCCGGAGAGGTCCATGAGGATACTGAACAGAAAAAAAACGGACATCGCCAAATCAACCAGGAGCCTTTTTTAGGGGGTACGCCGTCCGTCGGGGGCGGCCGAGACGAGGAGGACGCAAGCACCACAGAAACAGGAAAGACAAGGGCACAGAGGGCTGGTCGAGCCCAGAGCCACAAAACTTCTCAACAAAGAAGGAAACATCAATAGACAACGCAGAGACTGTGGTAAATATCTCCTCATATAATCTTACTAAAGAACAACTTACATTACTATCCAAGGGCCTTAGTTTTTGCCCTAGTACTTATAATGACTGATTTCAACTTGAAATGGATTTTGTGAGTTTTATCCGTAGGCTTAAACTAAAAGTTTGGTTTGATTCACATCCTGTGCAGAGTCCTGGTGTACAAGGAATCCCAGACCAGGTGTCCCACAGGTTTGAATTTAAACAGTACAATTTACCATCCTGTAGTGATTTTCAACCTCCAGTTGAATCACACTCAATTGCTACTTTTGTTGATTGTGTTAAAAGGGATTTTCTTCATATTAAAGCACAACAGACTAGACTTAAACATCCGAATCTTACTCATGATGAGTTATTGGCTATGCAACAACTTGTCCATGACCACAATTTAATCACTAAACCGGCTGACAAGGGCGGCGGTATTGTAGTCATGGACAAGAGTACATGCCTGAGAGAAGCACACAGACAACTCAATGACAGGGAGGTCTATAGAGTATTAAAGCATGACCCTAAAAACGATATGCAGTTGAGAATTGGTTCGATATTAGATCAAGCACTGACTAATGGTATCATTGATGAGAAATTGAAAGAATTTTTACTGATTGAGTTTCCTGTGACCCCAGTCTTATACCTACTGCCTAAAATACATAAACGCCTAGTTGATCCCCCAGGGAGACCCATTGTCTCGGGGAGAAATTCTTTGTCCAATCACATCTCTATGTTCTTGGACAAAGTTCTCAGACCATTAGCTACTAACACTAGATCTTACCTTAGGGACACAATGCATTTTCTATCTATTATTCAAAGTTTGAATATTCCTGATCATGCCATTATTGCTTCCTTTGACATTGTGTCATTATATACATCCATTCAACATGACAGAGGCACTAGAGCAGTACGGAAGGGACTGGATAAACTTAACCTTGACTTACAACAAATTGACTTTATTATGCAACTTCTCTCTTTTGTTCTAGAAAATAATTATTTTACATTTAATGACGAGTATTACATTCAACTACGTGGGACCGCGATGGGGAGCAACATGACGCCCACATATGCCAACATAGTGATGGCGGAGTTTGAAGAGGGTGTCGTCTTTGTGTCCCACCACTCCAGGAATATCCTGGGGTGGTGGAGATACATCGACGACATCTTCTTCATCTGGACAGGCAAAACAGAAGAACTGACTGACTTTCATAACTACCTGAACAGTGTCGACCCCAATCTCCAGTTTACATTATCACACTCAGATAACACAGTCAATTTTCTGGATACTCAGGTGTCCATTCTCAACAACAGACTGACTACAGATCTTTACCATAAACCTACTGATTGCAATACCCTACTCAGATTTGAATCATCCCACCCTAGATCTATGATTTCATCATTACCTTATAGCCAACTATTAAGAGCTAGCCGCATCACTGATACTGACCACAAATTTGATGCCGCAGTTGACAGAATGGTCAAACAGTTCAGTGACAGGGGCTATCCCAAACACATCATCTCAAGACATGTACAGCAAGTTAGAACAGAAAGACATATGGGCAAATCCAAGACATATAAAAAAGACCAATCCATGAGAATACCATTCATTTCCACCTACAACGAAGTTTCTAGTAATATAGCAGCAACCATTCAGAAACATTGGCACCTGGTAAAAGATAGTTATCCCCAGATTAGGGAATTTCTAATACCTCCACTCATGTCGTACCGTAGAGCACGTAACCTCAGGGACCACTTGGTCAAAGCTGACATCTCTGGACCAGGTAAGCAACAGAAGTACTTGTCTGTGAAAGCGAAGGGGTGTTTTCCCTGTTTACGCTGTGTTACATGCAAGTATTTACAAAAAGGCACCACGTTCATACATCCTGACACCCAGAAAGAATTTCCCATTAAATTCTACTTAACTTGCGATAGTGACCATGTTGTGTACATTCTTTGGTGCCCATGCAAACACCTATATGTAGGTGAAACTAAAAATGATTTCAGGACAAGATTGAACCAACACAGGTATTCAATCAGAAAGAAACGTTTGGACCTCCCTGTGTCCAAACATTTTACTGAAGCTGGACACACAGAAGCAGATCTTAAATGCATGATAGTCGATCATATTCCTCCCCCAAAAAGAGGGGGTGATAGAATAGCATCCCTCCAGGTTAGGGAACTCAAGTGGATCCACAACCTTAATACACTTAAACCAAATGGACTCAATGTAGAGTTCACTGTCTTACCTAAGATGTTGAGGCGCTAATAGGGTCTAGCCCTAAATGTTGGGGGGTATGAACCCTGCTAGAGGTGAATAGTGATTTATTCTTGTAACTAATCCCCTTTTTTCTATATTTCTATTTTAGTTCACATGCCTTCCGGGTACCTGCCTTGACGTCACTCCACCCCACATACTATATTCCGGTTACATATTCCTGAGGAAACAGCAACTAAATATCCAGCTACTACTAGTCTTTACTTCTCGTTCTTTGGGTAATTGACACTACTCCCCCTCCACATACCTTTCTTTATATACCATTGAGGAATGGACCTACTAGCTGACTACCTATACTCCAGTGTGAATGTTCTTTGCATGTGGGTACGATTTAGATTTAGGTCCAAAGATAGCGTGGGTTATAGGGTTTGGAGAGTTAAATACCCGATGTGCATGGGGCTTCCACTTCATAGGTGCAGAGATAGTCCATGTCCATGGACAATACTCATAAGACACCCCCTGAATACAGAACCCGATACGCTATGGACCATGTTATCTACGCACATTAACAAATGTCTTTGCATGGTGGAGCTTGTTAGGTTGTTCTAACAATTTTCATTTCTCTATTTTTTCAGCTATTTACTCTACATCTTACTGTGACACGGATATCGGTCCATACACACCGATGAAATCTTGATCCACATATGCTGATGCCAGAACGGTCCCGGTTCATATACACCGGTAAACTCATCTCAGTATGTTTGGAGAGTGGAGTCGGCCCAAACACGCCGACTGGAGCTAGTCATTACCCTCTTTTCTATCTTTGCAGCTCATTACTACTGTGGTCGGTTGCTAAGGGCAACCTCGAGATTTGGAGCCCAAGTCCAAGCATCAGGGACTGTATTCCTTCTTGTCCACTTACCTTCTCTTTTTTCTGCTGCCTTTACACATTGCGGTCGGTTGCTAGGGGCAACCACAAGATATGGAACCCCAGTCCTAGCATCAGTGACTGCATTTCCCCTTGTTTGCTTACCTGCTCTGTGTCTGCTGCTTTTACATTTCAGCTTTCACTTAGATTTTGTTTGCTGTCCCCCAGGAATTGATACATTATGCCTTTATTTAGTACTGGATTTACCATATATGAATGCCAAGCAAATTCAATCAATCTATTTACACCCTGTGAACTATGCGGCGATATTGATATGGCCTCAATTTGTGCATGGATATAATCCTCACTGACAGGTAATGGAACCATTCTGAGCATGCGCCAGCCACGTCTCAGTCCGGAGTCGGGTTGCCATGGATGCGAGGACGCGCTCCTGGTGTTACGTCCCACCCGGACATGCTTCTACTCTACAGCGATGCGCACACCACTTCCGGCGCTTTGGCGCCCGTGATCGGGATACATCGCGGCAGGACCCCGGAAGGCATTCACATTTCGTCACGTAATTACAGATCACTACCAGTGCACTTTGATTTATTATGCTTAATACCGGTATCTGTATATCAGATGATGATCGGATGTTTATATATGTATGTAACACTGTATATATATGATGGTTTATATTATTGATTGCACAATGTTCTCTGATGACCTCTTTGTTTACATATGTCAATCATGTATTACCTATGTCACATGACCTGGTGGGCGGTCTATAAATACCCACCAGTATCACTATGATTCACTTGAAAAAGCCAGCGTGAGGCTGGTGAAACGTTGTCTATGCACATGATGGAATAAAACCACCTTTTTTGCAACTTGTGGAGTGCTGCATCATATTTACTATTGTGTGTATATATATATATATATATATATATATATATATGTATATATTCAAAGTTCAGCTCTGTTATATGTGCACTTTAGGTATTGTCAATGGAAATGTCAGTGCTAATAGCATTTACACAATACATTAAAAGGGTTGTCTAGCCATACTGTCCAGGCTGATCTGACTTTGCCTGTGGAGACATGTACTGCTCACTGGACATCACACTTTTAACCCCTTAAGGATGAAGGGCATTCAGATATGCCCTTGCGTCCTGGTACCTAAAGAGGTACTCCACTGCTTCAGCATTCGGAACATTTTGTTCCAAACGCTTAGTGCAGGCACCGAAGCTCGTGACGTCATGGCCTGCCCCCTCATGACATCATGTCTATGGGAGGGGGCATTGCGGCCGTCACACCCCCTCCCATAGACTTGCATTGAGGTGTGATGTCACGAGCCCTGGCACCCACATTCAGCATTTAGAACAAAATGTTCTGAACGCTTAGACAGTGGAGTACCCTTTTAAGGACCAAGGGCGTATCTGTACGTCCTGGTCCCGTTACCACAGTTTGAAGCATGCTCACAAGCTGAGCACGCATCATACCCGCCAGGCATTGCTGATCGGGCTGATGCCCAGCATTAACCCTTTAGATGCCACAATCAACTTTGTCCCCATGTCTAAAATGCAGGGTTAACTGTGCCAGTTAGCTCAGGGCAGCTGATCGGGACAACCGTGGTGAAATCGCGGGTCCCGATCAGCTGATTGGAAGGTGGCAGGGCCTTTACCTCCCTCCTCGCTGTCCGATTGGTGCTCTGAAGCACTGGCCAGGCTCTGCAGACTAGAGTATAAGAGCACCAATACCACTGATTAGGGATGAGCGAATCGAATATGACGAATCCGAATTTGTTACGAATTTCAGGAAAAATGTGATTTGCAACAAATGCGAATATCGCTGTGATTCTATCATGCGAATCACTTCATTAAACTCCATTTAGTGTGGTCCAGGCTCCAGGGCATCTAAAATGGCGGGACCACATGTGAGAACATGGGGCAAGGAATCCTGGGAAGGCCGGAACAAGGGTAGGCGGGATGACCCTAAGTCGCATGCAGGCTATCAGCAGCCAGTCACCCCTGTGATGTGTTTTGTGCTTTCCCATGATAGGGCTGAAGCCTAAGAAATAGAACATGTCAAGAGTGGGGGGTGCTGTCACCAAATGCTTGGATAGCCAACTGGTTAGTGTTGTCGCAGCAGCAGACCTGGCAGTGATGGTTGAGGGCCTGTTGCTGCATTTTCATATTTAAAAAAATAATAATAAATATATATATATATATATATATATATATACAGAGCACTGGCACAATAATTATTTTTACCATCAGCCACCACCACGGCCAACCTACTTCTAGCCCAGCTGCTGCACCACTGACCAGGCAGATGCTTCAGAGCTCTACGCCGATTGTCTCGGTTACCCCGCAACGCATCAACCTCCTCTTCCTAACTTCTGCTCCACTGCCCACGCTCCGCAGGTCTCCTTTCTGTAGGGAGCTGCACCGACCTCTCTTTCTTACCTTCTGGGGCGTGCTCAGGCTGGAAGATGCCCCCAGTGCTTCACATTTCCTCTCTCCAGGCGCCACGGCGGAAAACCCAGGCTTTTTCAGCTTTCTCACCATTTAGGGCCAAGTGACAAAAAAAAAAAAAAAAGAGGACAAGGGCTAGGACTTACGACAACATGGTTGGAAGACGGCACGAATGAGGCAGCGCCACGTATGAGCTCAGTAAAGGAGCTCCTCCAGACAGGTGTGTGGTGTTTTCTCATCATTTAGGACAATGTGAAAGGAAAAAACACAACAAAAAACCCAGGCTTTTTTTGGGTTGAGGCAGCATCACGGGGGAATTGGGAAGAGGTGCTCTTCCGCACAGGTGTCTGGGGTTTTCTCATCATTTAGGCCCAAGCAAAAGAAAAAAAAAAACACAAAAACTGTCAAGAGGCGGCACGGCCAAACCAGCTCCACGCCGAAAAACCCAGGCGTTTTAGGTTTTCTCAACATTTAGGCCCAAGTGAAAAAAAAGTAAATAAGCTGGACGGCCTGTGGAGATCGGTTACTGAGTCAGAGGGCCTAAGGAGTTTGGAGTGTGAGGCTGCGGAGGTTGGTGGCAGCAGAGGACCTGGGGAGATTGGGGAAGGAACCAGAGCTAAAGTGGTGAAGGAATCATGACTACAAATATATATATATTTTTACCATCAGCCACCACCACATCAACCTCCTCTTCCTAACTTCTGCTCCACAGGTCTCCCCTCTGTAGGCTGCTCCAAATGCTCCATCTTACCTTTCTGCTTGGTCTTGTTAATTTCCACGGCAACATCCACATCCATCCAGGTATCCTTTCAGTGACTCCATGTCAAGCACGCAAATTTTCTCATCATTTAGGCCCAAGCAAAAAAAACAACATAAAAACGGTCAAGAGGCGGCACTGCCAAACCAACTCCACGCCGGAAAACCCAGGCGTTTTCGGTCAAGCACGCAAATTTTCTCATCATTTAGGCCCAAGCTAAAAAAAAAAAAAAAAAAACATAAAAACGGTCAAGAGGCGGCACGGCCAAACCAGCTCCACGCCGGAAAACCCAGGTGTTTTCGGTTTTCTCACCATTTAGGCCCATAACAGGGCTGAAGCCTAAGAAATAGAACATGTCAAGAGTAGGGGGAATCTGTCACCAAATGCTTAGATGAAGAGGTGTGTGGGGTTTTCTCATCATTTAGGACAACGTGAAAGGAAAAAAAAACAAAAAAAACTGTCGAGAGATGCCACGGCGGAAAACCCAGGCTTTTTTTGGGTTGAGACAGCATCAAGGGGGAATTGGGAAGATGTGCTCCTCTGGACAGGTGTGTGGGGTTTTCTCATCATTTAGGCCCAAGTAAAAGGAAAAAAAACACAAAAACGGTCAAGAGGCGGCACGGCCGAACCAGCTCCACGGCAGAAAAGCAAGGCGTTTTTTTTTTTAACCATATAGGCCCACGTCACAAAAAAAATAAAGTTAAAAACAACAAAGGTCCGAAGCGACTAAGGCTAGAGCTCATGACGGCATCATGGGGGAATTGGGAAGAGGTCCTCCTCCACACAGGTGTGTGGGGTTTTCTCATCATTTAGGGCCAAGCAAAAAAAAAAACAAACATAAAAATGGTCAAGAGGCGGCACGGCCAAACCAGCTCCACGCCGGAAAACCCAGCGTTTTAGGTTTTCTTACCATTTAGGCCCAAGTGACAAAAAAATAAATAAATAAATCAAAATATTTAAATAAACTTCCAAAAGGGAAAGGGCTAGAACTCGCGACCACAAGGTTGGAAGACGGCACGGCTGAGGCAGCGCCACGTGTGAGCTTGGTAAAGGTGCTCCTCCAGACAGGTGTGTGGGGTTTTCTCCTTGTTTAGGCCCAAGTGAAAGGATAAAAACACCAAAAAATAAAAAATAAATGGTCGAGAAGCGGCGGAAAACCCAGCGTTTTAGGTTTTCTTACCATTTAGGCCCAAGTGACAAAAAAATAAATAAATAAATCAAAATATTTAAATAACAAACTTCCAAAATGGAAAGGGCTAGAACTTGCGAACACAAGGTTGTAAGACTGAGGCAGCGCCATGCATGAGCTCGGTAAAGGCTCGCCTCCAGACAGGTGTCTGGGGTTTTCTCCTTGTTTAGGCCCAAGTGAAAGGATAAAAACACCAAAAAATAAAAAATAAAAGGTTGAGAAGTGGCAGAAAAGACGGCACGGCTGAGGCAGCGCCACGTGTGAGCTCGGTAAAGGTGCTCCTCCAGACAGGTGTGTGGGGTTTTCTCCTCGTTTAGGCCCAAGTGAAAGGATAAAAACACCAAAAAAAAATAAAAAATGCTCGAGAAGCCGCATAAGAATCTTCCAAAGCAACCGAGGCTAGAACTCATGGCCACGTGATTGGGAAGCGGCAGGAAAGAGGCAGGGCAACGGGGGAGCTGGGAAAACATCTGCCTCCGGAGAGGTGTGTGGGGTTTTCTCATCATTTAGGACAACGTGAAAGGAAAAAAACAACAAAAAACGGTCGAGAGGCGCCACGGCGGAAAACCCAGTCTTTTTTTGGGTTGAGGCAGCATCACGGGGGAATTGGGAAGAGTAGGGGGAAGCTGTCACCAAATGCTCAGATAGCCCAGTGGTTAGCATTGCCACCTTGGAATGCTCAGATCATGGGTTTGATTCCCCTGATGGCACTGAGGCAAAAGCTGGATGTGGAGATTGCTTCCGGAGTTAAAGGACCTAAGGTGTTTGGCAGCGGAGGACCTATGAAGATTGGTGACTGAGTTCGGCAGTGGAGGAGCTGGGAAGATTGGACAGAGGACCTGAAGAGTTGGGCAGTGGAGGACGTGTGGAGATCGGTGACTGAGCTGACAGGTGACCTGGTATGAGCGTTAATGGAGACGGCAAGGCTGGTGATTGAGGGAGAGGCTGTGGAGGACCTGGGGAGATTGGGAAAGCCACGGGAGCTAAAGTGGGGAAGGAATCCTGAGTACAATGGCAGTGATGGTGGAGAGCATGTTGCTGCTTTTTCATAATAAAATAATATATATATATATATTTTTTTACCATCAGCCACTACCACGACGACCAACCTACTTCTAGCCCAGTTGCAGCACCCCGCCCATTGTCTCCAGTTAAGCTGCTGGCCACAGCACATCAACCTAACTTCAGCTCCACTTCCCACGCCCTGCAGTTCTCCCCTCTGTAGGAAGCTGCTCCGACTGCTCTTTCTTACCTTCTGGGGCATGTCCAGACTTCTGCTCCACTGCCCACGCTCCGCAGTTCTCCCCTCTGTAGGAAGCTCTTTCTTACCTTCTGCTCTTTCTTACCTTCTGGGGCATGTCCAGATTGGAAGATTTCTTCTCACCTGGTATAGCTGCTCTGGCCTGAAAACTCTCCTTCTTACCTTCTGTGGCCTGTTCAGGCTGGGCAGATGCCCATATTTCCTCTCACCTTTCCGCTTGGTCTTGTTCATTTCCAAGGCGACATCCACGTATCCTTTCAGTGCCTCGACATCGAGCACGGGAATCAAACCCACGACCCTTGCATTGCAAGGTGGCGACTCTAACCACTGGGCTATATGAGGAACTGAATGCACGGCAGTGAAACCATGGCCATGTGCTGTCCTTGCACTAGGCCTGCAAGGCATTCGCTCTTGTGGTCAGTTACGATGCCATAATACAAAATGATTCCAGGTTCGAGCCACGGCGGTATTCGGTAGGATTGCCTCTTTTGACAGGCGTTTTGTTGTCTCTCCTCATTTAGGCTCAAGTGACAACAAAAGAAAAAAAAATCTAAATAAAATTACAAAAGCTAGAACTCACGACCACGTGGTCAGGAGTCAGCACAGCTGAGGCAGCACCACGGGAGAATTGTGAAGATGCGCTCCTCTGGACAGGTGTGTGGGGTTTTCTCATCATTTAGGCCCAAGTAAAAGGAAAAAAAACACAAAAACGGTCAAGAGGCGGCACGGCCGAACCAGCTCCATGGCAGAAAAGCAAGGCGTTTATTTTTTTAACCATATAGGCCCACGTCACAAAAAAAATAAAGTTAAAAATAACAAAGGTCCGAAGCAACCAAGGCTAGAACTCATGACGGCATCACGGGGGAATTGGGAAGAGGTCCTCCTCCGCACAGGTGTGTGGGGTTTTCTCATCATTTAGGGCCAAGCAAAAAAACAAAACATAAAAACGGTCAAGAGGCGCCACGGCCAAACCAGCTCCACGCCGGAAAACCCAACGTTTTAGGTTTTCTTACCATTTAGGCCCAAGTGACAAAGAAATAAATAAATAAAAATATTTAAATAACAAACTTCCAAAAGGGCAAGGGCTAGAACTCACGACCACAAGGTTGAAAGACGGCACGGCTAAGGCAGCGCCACATGTGAGCTAGGTAAAGGTACTCCTCCAGACAGGTGTGTGGGGTTTTCTCCTTGTTTAGGCCCAAGTGAAAGGATAAAAACACCAAAAAATAAAAATAAAAATGGTCGAGAAGCGGCGGAAAACCCAGCGTTTTAGGTTTTCTTACCATTTAGGCCCAAGTGACAAAAAAATAAATAAATAAATCTAAATATTTAAATAACAAACTTCCAAAATGGAAAGGGCTAGAACTCGCGACCACAAGGTTGGAAGACGGCACGGCTGAGGCAGCGCCACGTGTGAGCTCGGTAAAGGCTTGCTTCCAGACAGGTGTGTGGGGTTTTCTCCTTGTTTAGGCCCAAGTGAAAGGATAAAAACACCAAAAAATAAAAAAAAATGGTCGAGAAGTGGCAGAAAACCCAGCGTTTTAGGTTTTCTTACCATTTAGGCCCAAGTGACAAAAAAATAAATAAATCAAAATATTTAAATAACAAACTTCCAAAAGGGAAAGGGCTAGAACTCGCGACCACAAGGTTGGAAGACGGCACGGCTGAGGCAGCGCCACGCGTGAGCTCAGTAGTGCTCCTCCAGACAGGTGTGTGGGGTATTCTCCTTGTTTAGGCCCAAGTGAAAGGATAAAAACACCAAAAAATAAAAAATAAATGGTCGAGAAGTGGCGGAAAACCCAGCGTTTTAGGTTTTCTTACCATTTAGGCCCAAGTGACAAAAAAATAAATAAATAAATCCAAATATTTAAATAACAAACTTCCAAAATGGAAAAGGCTAGAACTCGCGACCACAAGGTTGGAAGACGGCACGGCTGAGGCAGCGCCACGTGTGAGATCGGTAAAGGGCTCCTCCAGACAGGTGTGTGGGGTTTTCTCCTCGTTTAGGCCCAAGTGAAAGGATAAAAACACCAAAAAAAATAATAAAAATGCTCGAGAAGCCGCATAAGAATCCTCCAAAGGAACCAAGGCTAGAACTCATGACCACGTGATTGGGAAGCGGCAGGAAAGAGGCAGGGCAACGGGGGAGCTGGGAAAACATCTGCCTCCGGAGAGGTGTGTGGGGTTTTCTCATCATTTAGGACAACGTGAAAGGAAAAAAACAACAAAAAACGGTCGAGAGGCGCCACGGCGGAAAACCCAGTCTTTTTTTGGGTTGAGGCAGCATCACGGGGGAATTGGGAAGAGTAGGGGGAAGCTGTCACCAAATGCTCAGATAGCCCAGTGGTTAGCATTGCCACCTTGGAATGCTCAGGTCATGGGTTCGATTCCCCTGATGGCACTGAGGCAAAAGCTGGATGTGGAGATTGCTTCCGGAGTTAAAGGACCTAAGGAGTTTGGCAGCGGAGGACCTATGAAGATTGGTGACTGAGTTCGGCAGTGGAGGAGCTGGGAAGATTGGACAGAGGACCTGAAGAGTTGGGCAGTGGAGGACGTGTGGAGATCGGTGACTGAGCTGACAGGTGACCTGGTATGAGCGTTAATGGAGACGGCAAGGCTGGTGACTGAGGGAGAGGCTGTGGAGGCTGTGAAGGACCTGGGGAGATTGGGAAAGCCATGGGAGCTAAAGTGGGGAAGGAATCCTGAGTACAATGGCAGTGATGGTGGAGAGCATGTTGCTGCTTTTTCATAATAAAATAATATATATATTTTTACCATCAGCCACTACCACGACGACCCACCTACTTCTAGCCCAGTTGCAGCACCCCGCCCATTGTCTCCAGTTAAGCTGCTGGCCACAACACATCAACCTCCTCTTCCTAACTTCAGCTCCACTTCCCACGCCCTGCAGTTCTCCCCTCTGTAGGAAGCTGCTCCGACTGCTCTTTCTTACCTTCTGGGGCATGTCCAGACTTCTGCTCCACTGCCCACGCTCCGCAGTTCTCCCCTCTGTAGGAAGCTCTTTCTTACCTTCTGGGGCATGTCCAGATTGGAAGATTTCTTCTCACCTGGTATAGCTGCTCTGGCCTGAATACTCTCCTTCTTACCTTCTGTGGCCTGTTCAGGCTGGGCAGATGCCCATATTTCCTCTCACCTTTCCGCTTGGTCTTGTTCATTTCCACGGCGACATCCACGTATCCTTTCAGTGCCTCGACATCGAGCACGGGAATCGAACCCACGACCCTTGCATTGCAAGGTGGCGACTCTAACCACTGGGCTATATGAGGAACTGTATGCAAGTCAGTGAAACCATGGCCATGTGCTGTCCTTGCACTAGGCCTGCAAGGCATTCGCTCTTGTGGTCAGTTACGATGCCATAATACAAAATGATACAAAATAAAAACGGTCAAGAGGCGCCACGGCCAAACCAGCTCCACGCCGGAAAACCCAACGTTTTAGGTTTTCTTACCATTTAGGCCCAAGTGACAAAGAAATAAATAAATAAATAAAAACATTTAAATAACAAACTTCCAAAAGGGCAAGGGCTAGAACTCACGACCACAAGGTTGAAAGACGGCACGGCTAAGGCAGCGCCACATGTGAGCTAGGTAAAGGTACTCCTCCAGACAGGTGTGTGGGGTTTTCTCCTTGTTTAGGCCCAAGTGAAAGGATAAAAACACCAAAAAAAAAAATGGTCGAAAAGCGGCGGAAAACCCAGCGTTTTAGGTTTTCTTACCATTTAGGCCCAAGTGACAAAAAAATAAATAAATAAATCTAAATATTTAAATAACAAACTTCCAAAATGGAAAGGGCTAGAACTCGCGACCACAAGGTTGGAAGACGGCACGGCTGAGGCAGCGCCACGTGTGAGCTCGGTAAAGGCTTGCTTGCAGACAGGTGTGTGGGGTTTTCTCCTTGTTTAGGCCCAAGTGAAAGGATAAAAACACCAAAAAATAAAAAATAAATGGTCGAGAAGTGGCAGAAAACCCAGCGTTTTAGGTTTTCTTACCATTTAGGCCCAAGTGACAAAAAAATAAATAAATAAATAAATCAAAATATTTAAATAACAAACTTCCAAAATGGAAAGGGCTAGAACTCGCGACCACAAGGTTGGAAGACGGCACGGCTGAGGCAGCGCCACGTGTGAGCTCGGTAAAGGGCTCCTCCAGACAGGTGTGTGGGGTTTTCTCCTCGTTTAGGCCCAAGTGAAAGGATAAAAACACCAAAAAAAAATTAATAAATGCTCGAGAAGCCGCATAAGAATCTTCCAAAGCAACCAAGGCTAGAACTCAGGACCACGTGATTGGGAAGCGGCAGGAAAGAGGCAGGGCAACGGGGGAGCTGGGAAAACATCTGCCTCCGGAGAGGTGTGTGGGGTTTTCTCATCATTTAGGACAACGTGAAAGGAAAAAAACAACAAAAAACGGTCGAGAGGCGCCACAGCGGAAAACCCAGGCTTTTTTTTGGGTTGAGGCAGCATTTAGGCCCAAGTGACAAAAAAATAAATAAATCAAAATATTTAAATAACAAACTTCCAAAAGGGAAAGGGCTAGAACTCGCGACCACAAGGTTGGAAGACGGCACGGCTGAGGCAGCGCCACGCGTGAGCTCGGTAAAGGTGCTCCTCCAGACAGGTGTGTGGGGTATTCTCCTTGTTTAGGCCCAAGTGAAAGGATAAAAACACCAAAAAATAAAAAATAAATGGTCGAGAAGTGGCGGAAAACCCAGCGTTTTAGGTTTTCTTACCATTTAGGCCCAAGTGACAAAAAAATAAATAAATAAATCCAAATATTTAAATAACAAACTTCCAAAATGGAAAAGGCTAGAACTCGCGACCACAAGGTTGGAAGACGGCACGGCTGAGGCAGCGCCACGTGTGAGATCGGTAAAGGGCTCCTCCAGACAGGTGTGTGGGGTTTTCTCCTCGTTTAGGCCCAAGTGAAAGGATAAAAACACCAAAAAAAATAATAAAAATGCTCGAGAAGCCGCATAAGAATCCTCCAAAGGAACCAAGGCTAGAACTCATGACCACGTGATTGGGAAGCGGCAGGAAAGAGGCAGGGCAACGGGGGAGCTGGGAAAACATCTGCCTCCGGAGAGGTGTGTGGGGTTTTCTCATCATTTAGGACAACGTGAAAGGAAAAAAACAACAAAAAACGGTCGAGAGGCGCCACGGCGGAAAACCCAGTCTTTTTTTGGGTTGAGGCAGCATCACGGGGGAATTGGGAAGAGTAGGGGGAAGCTGTCACCAAATGCTCAGATAGCCCAGTGGTTAGCATTGCCACCTTGGAATGCTCAGGTCATGGGTTCGATTCCCCTGATGGCACTGAGGCAAAAGCTGGATGTGGAGATTGCTTCCGGAGTTAAAGGACCTAAGGAGTTTGGCAGCGGAGGACCTATGAAGATTGGTGACTGAGTTCGGCAGTGGAGGAGCTGGGAAGATTGGACAGAGGACCTGAAGAGTTGGGCAGTGGAGGACGTGTGGAGATCGGTGACTGAGCTGACAGGTGACCTGGTATGAGCGTTAATGGAGACGGCAAGGCTGGTGATTGAGGGAGAGGCTGTGGAGGACCTGGGGAGATTGGGAAAGCCATGGGAGCTAAAGTGGGGAAGGAATCCTGAGTACAATGGCAGTGATGGTGGAGAGCATGTTGCTGCTTTTTCATAATAAAATAATATATATATTTTTACCATCAGCCACTACCACGACGACCAACCTACTTCTAGCCCAAATGCAGCACCCCGCCCATTGTCTCCAGTTAAGCTGCTGGCCACAACACATCAACCTCCTCTTCCTAACTTCAGCTCCACTTCCCACGCCCTGCAGTTCTCCCCTCTGTAGGAAGCTGCTCCGACTGCTCTTTCTTACCTTCTGGGGCATGTCCAGACTTCTGCTCCACTGCCCACGCTCCGCAGTTCTCCCCTCTGTAGGAAGCTCTTTCTTACCTTCTGGGGCATGTCCAGATTGGAAGATTTCTTCTCACCTGGTATAGCTGCTCTGGCCTGAATACTCTCCTTCTTACCTTCTGTGGCCTGTTCAGGCTGGGCAGATGCCCATATTTCCTCTCACCTATCCGCTTGGTCTTGTTCATTTCCACGGCGACATCCACGTATCCTTTCAGTGCCTCCGGGAATCGAACCCACGACCCTTGCATTGCAAGGTGGCGACTCTAACCACTGGGCTATATGAGGAACTGTATGCAAGGCAGTGAAACCATGGCCATGTGCTGTCCTTGCACTAGGCCTGCAAGGCATTCGCTCTTGTGGTCAGTTACGATGCCATAATACAAAATGATACAAAATAAAAACGGTCAAGAGGCGCCACGGCCAAACCAGCTCCACGCCGGAAAACCCAACGTTTTAGGTTTTCTTACCATTTAGGCCCAAGTGACAAAGAAATAAATAAATAAAAATATTTAAATAACAAACTTCCAAAAGGGCAAGGGCTAGAACTCACGACCACAAGGTTGAAAGACGGCACGGCTAAGGCAGCGCCACATGTGAGGTAGGTAAAGGTACTCCTCCAGACAGGTGTGTGGGGTTTTCTCCTTGTTTAGGCCCAAGTGAAAGGATAAAAACACCAAAAAAAAAAAATGGTCGAGAAGCGGCGGAAAACCCAGCGTTTTAGGTTTTCTTACCATTTAGGCCCAAGTGACAAAAAAATAAATAAATAAATCTAAATATTTAAATAACAAACTTCCAAAATGGAAAGGGCTAGAACTCGCGACCACAAGGTTGGAAGACGGCACGGCTGAGGCAGCGCCACGTGTGAGCTCGGTAAAGGCTTGCTTCCAGACAGGTGTGTGGGGTTTTCTCCTTGTTTAGGCCCAAGTGAAAGGATAAAAACACCAAAAAATAAAAAATAAATGGTCGAGAAGTGGCAGAAAACCCAGCGTTTTAGGTTTTCTTACCATTTAGGCCCAAGTGACAAAAAAATAAATAAATAAATAAATCAAAATATTTAAATAACAAACTTCCAAAATGGAAAGGGCTAGAACTCGCGACCACAAGGTTGGAAGACGGCACGGCTGAGGCAGCGCCACGTGTGAGCTCGGTAAAGGGCTCCTCCAGACAGGTGTGTGGGGTTTTCTCCTCGTTTAGGCCCAAGTGAAAGGATAAAAACACCAAAAAAAAATTAATAAATGCTCGAGAAGCCGCATAAGAATCTTCCAAAGCAACCAAGGCTAGAACTCAGGACCACGTGATTGGGAAGCGGCAGGAAAGAGGCAGGGCAACGGGGGAGCTGGGAAAACATCTGCCTCCGGAGAGGTGTGTGGGGTTTTCTCATCATTTAGGACAACGTGAAAGGAAAAAAACAACAAAAAACGGTCGAGAGGCGCCACAGCGGAAAACCCAGGCTTTTTTTTGGGTTGAGGCAGCATTTAGGCCCAAGTGACAAAAAAATAAATAAATCAAAATATTTAAATAACAAACTTCCAAAAGGGAAAGGGCTAGAACTCGCGACCACAAGGTTGGAAGACGGCACGGCTGAGGCAGCGCCACGCGTGAGCTCGGTAAAGGTGCTACTCCAGACAGGTGTGTGGGGTATTCTCCTTGTTTAGGCCCAAGTGAAAGGATAAAAACACCCAAAAATAAAAAATAAATGGTGATTGAGGGAGAGGCTGTGGAGGCTGTGAAGGACCTGGGGAGATTGGGAAAGCCATGGGAGCTAAAGTGGGGAAGGAATCCTGAGTACAATGGCAGTGATGGTGGAGAGCATGTTGCTGCTTTTTCATAATAAAATAATATATATATTTTTACCATCAGCCACTACCACGACGACCAACCTACTTCTAGCCCAGTTGCAGCACCCCGCCCATTGTCTCCAGTTAAGCTGCTGGCCACAACACATCAACCTCCTCTTCCTAACTTCAGCTCCACTTCCCACGCCCTGCAGTTCTCCCCTCTGTAGGAAGCTGCTCCGACTGCTCTTTCTTACCTTCTGGGGCATGTCCAGATTGGAAGATTGGAAGATTTCTTCTCACCTGGTATAGCTGCTCTGGCCTGAATACTCTCCTTCTTACCTTCTGTGGCCTGTTCAGGCTGGGCAGATGCCCATATTTCCTCTCACCTTTCCGCTTGGTCTTGTTCATTTCCACGGCGACATCCACGTATCCTTTCAGTGCCTCGACATCGAGCACGGGAATCGAACCCACGACCCTTGCATTGCAAGGTGGCGACTCTAACCACTGGGCTATATGAGGAACTGTATGCAAGGCAGTGAAACCATGGCCATGTGCTGTCCTTGCACTAGGCCTGCAAGGCATTCGCTCTTGTGGTCAGTTACGATGCCATAATACAAAATGATACAAAATAAAAACGGTCAAGAGGCGCCACGGCCAAACCAGCTCCACGCCGGAAAACCCAACGTTTTAGGTTTTCTTACCATTTAGGCCCAAGTGACAAAGAAATAAATAAATAAAAATATTTAAATAACAAACTTCCAAAAGGGCAAGGGCTAGAACTCACGACCACAAGGTTGAAAGACGGCACGGCTAAGGCAGCGCCACATGTGAGCTAGGTAAAGGTACTCCTCCAGACAGGTGTGTGGGGTTTTCTCCTTGTTTAGGCCCAAGTGAAAGGATAAAAACACCAAAAAAAAAAAATGGTCGAGAAGCGGCGGAAAACCCAGCGTTTTAGGTTTTCTTACCATTTAGGCCCAAGTGACAAAAAAATAAATAAATAAATCTAAATATTTAAATAACAAACTTCCAAAATGGAAAGGGCTAGAACTCGCGACCACAAGGTTGGAAGACGGCACGGCTGAGGCAGCGCCACGTGTGAGCTCGGTAAAGGCTTGCTTCCAGACAGGTGTGTGGGGTTTTCTCCTTGTTTAGGCCCAAGTGAAAGGATAAAAACACCAAAAAATAAAAAATAAATGGTCGAGAAGTGGCAGAAAACCCAGCGTTTTAGGTTTTCTTACCATTTAGGCCCAAGTGACAAAAAAATAAATAAATAAATAAATCAAAATATTTAAATAACAAACTTCCAAAATGGAAAGGGCTAGAACTCGCGACCACAAGGTTGGAAGACGGCACGGCTGAGGCAGCGCCACGTGTGAGCTCGGTAAAGGGCTCCTCCAGACAGGTGTGTGGGGTTTTCTCCTCGTTTAGGCCCAAGTGAAAGGATAAAAACACCAAAAAAAATTAATAAATGCTCGAGAAGCCGCATAAGAATCTTCCAAAGCAACCAAGGCTAGAACTCAGGACCACGTGATTGGGAAGCGGCAGGAAAGAGGCAGGGCAACGGGGGAGCTGGGAAAACATCTGCCTCCGGAGAGGTGTGTGGGGTTTTCTCATCATTTAGGACAACGTGAAAGGAAAAAAACAACAAAAAACGGTCGAGAGGCGCCACAGCGGAAAACCCAGGCTTTTTTTTGGGTTGAGGCAGCATTTAGGCCCAAGTGACAAAAAAATAAATAAATCAAAATATTTAAATAACAAACTTCCAAAAGGGAAAGGGCTAGAACTCGCGACCACAAGGTTGGAAGACGGCACGGCTGAGGCAGCGCCACGCGTGAGCTCGGTAAAGGTGCTCCTCCAGACAGGTGTGTGGGGTATTCTCCTTGTTTAGGCCCAAGTGAAAGGATAAAAACACCCAAAAATAAAAAATAAATGGTCGAGAAGCGGCGGAAAACCCAGCGTTTTAGGTTTTCTTACCATTTAGGCCCAAGTGACAAAAAAATAAATAAATAAATCCAAATATTTAAATAACAAACTTCCAAAATGGAAAAGGCTAGAACTCGCGACCACAAGGTTGGAAGACGGCACGGCTGAGGCAGCGCCACGTGTGAGATCGGTAAAGGGCTCCTCCAGACAGGTGTGTGGGGTTTTCTCCTCGTTTAGGCCCAAGTGAAAGGATAAAAACACCAAAAAAAATAATAAAAATGCTCGAGAAGCCGCATAAGAATCCTCCAAAGGAACCAAGGCTAGAACTCATGACCACGTGATTGGGAAGCGGCAGGAAAGAGGCAGGGCAACGGGGGAGCTGGGAAAACATCTGCCTCCGGAGAGGTGTGTGGGGTTTTCTCATCATTTAGGACAACGTGAAAGGAAAAAAACAACAAAAAACGGTCGAGAGGCGCCACGGCGGAAAACCCAGTCTTTTTTTGGGTTGAGGCAGCATCACGGGGGAATTGGGAAGAGTAGGGGGAAGCTGTCACCAAATGCTCAGATAGCCCAGTGGTTAGCATTGCCACCTTGGAATGCTCAGGTCATGGGTTCGATTCCCCTGATGGCACTGAGGCAAAAGCTGGATGTGGAGATTGCTTCCGGAGTTAAAGGACCCAAGGAGTTTGGCAGCGGAGGACCTATGAAGATTGGTGACTGAGTTCGGCAGTGGAGGAGCTGGGAAGATTGGACAGAGGACCTGAAGAGTTGGGCAGTGGAGGACGTGTGGAGATCGGTGACTGAGCTGACAGGTGACCTGGTATGAGCGTTAATGGAGACGGCAAGGCTGGTGATTGAGGGAGAGGCTGTGGAGGCTGTGAAGGACCTGGGGAGATTGGGAAAGCCATGGGAGCTAAAGTGGGGAAGGAATCCTGAGTACAATGGCAGTGATGGTGGAGAGCATGTTGCTGCTTTTTCATAATAAAATAATATATATATTTTTACCATCAGCCACTACCACGACGACCAACCTACTTCTAGCCCAGTTGCAGCACCCCGCCCATTGTCTCCAGTTAAGCTGCTGGCCACAACACATCAACCTCCTCTTCCTAACTTCAGCTCCACTTCCCACGCCCTGCAGTTCTCCCCTCTGTAGGAAGCTGCTCCGACTGCTCTTTCTTACCTTCTGGGGCATGTCCAGACTTCTGCTCCACTGCCCACGCTCCGCAGTTCTCCCCTCTGTAGGAAGCTCTTTCTTACCTTCTGGGGCATGTCCAGATTGGAAGATTTCTTCTATAGCTGCTCTGGCCTGAATACTCTCCTTCTTACCTTCTGTGGCCTGTTCAGGCTGGGCAGATGCCCATATTTCCTCTCACCTTTCCGCTTGGTCTTGTTCATTTCCACGGCGACATCCACGTATCCTTTCAGTGCCTCGACATCGAGCACGGGAATCGAACCCACGACCCTTGCATTGCAAGGTGGCGACTCTAACCACTGGGCTATATGAGGAACTGTATGCAAGGCAGTGAAACCATGGCCATGTGCTGTCCTTGCACTAGGCCTGCAAGGCATTCGCTCTTGTGGTCAGTTACGATGCCATAATACAAAATGATACAAAATAAAAACGGTCAAGAGGCGCCACGGCCAAACCAGCTCCACGCCGGAAAACCCAACGTTTTAGGTTTTCTTACCATTTAGGCCCAAGTGACAAAGAAATAAATAAATAAAAATATTTAAATAACAAACTTCCAAAAGGGCAAGGGCTAGAACTCACGACCACAAGGTTGAAAGACGGCACGGCTAAGGCAGCGCCACATGTGAGCTAGGTAAAGGTACTCCTCCAGACAGGTGTGTGGGGTTTTCTCCTTGTTTAGGCCCAAGTGAAAGGATAAAAACACCAAAAAAAAAAAATGGTCGAGAAGCGGCGGAAAACCCAGCGTTTTAGGTTTTCTTACCATTTAGGCCCAAGTGACAAAAAAATAAATAAATAAATCTAAATATTTAAATAACAAACTTCCAAAATGGAAAGGGCTAGAACTCGCGACCACAAGGTTGGAAGACGGCACGGCTGAGGCAGCGCCACGTGTGAGCTCGGTAAAGGCTTGCTTCCAGACAGGTGTGTGGGGTTTTCTCCTTGTTTAGGCCCAAGTGAAAGGATAAAAACACCAAAAAATAAAAAATAAATGGTCGAGAAGTGGCAGAAAACCCAGCGTTTTAGGTTTTCTTACCATTTAGGCCCAAGTGACAAAAAAATAAATAAATAAATAAATCAAAATATTTAAATAACAAACTTCCAAAATGGAAAGGGCTAGAACTCGCGACCACAAGGTTGGAAGACGGCACGGCTGAGGCAGCGCCACGTGTGAGCTCGGTAAAGGGCTCCTCCAGACAGGTGTGTGGGGTTTTCTCCTCGTTTAGGCCCAAGTGAAAGGATAAAAACACCAAAAAAAATTAATAAATGCTCGAGAAGCCGCATAAGAATCTTCCAAAGCAACCAAGGCTAGAACTCAGGACCACGTGATTGGGAAGCGGCAGGAAAGAGGCAGGGCAACGGGGGAGCTGGGAAAACATCTGCCTCCGGAGAGGTGTGTGGGGTTTTCTCATCATTTAGGACAACGTGAAAGGAAAAAAACAACAAAAAACGGTCGAGAGGCGCCACAGCGGAAAACCCAGGCTTTTTTTTGGGTTGAGGCAGCATTTAGGCCCAAGTGACAAAAAAATAAATAAATCAAAATATTTAAATAACAAACTTCCAAAAGGGAAAGGGCTAGAACTCGCGACCACAAGGTTGGAAGACGGCACGGCTGAGGCAGCGCCACGCGTGAGCTCGGTAAAGGTGCTCCTCCAGACAGGTGTGTGGGGTATTCTCCTTGTTTAGGCCCAAGTGAAAGGATAAAAACACCCAAAAATAAAAAATAAATGGTCGAGAAGCGGCGGAAAACCCAGCGTTTTAGGTTTTCTTACCATTTAGGCCCAAGTGACAAAAAAATAAATAAATAAATCCAAATATTTAAATAACAAACTTCCAAAATGGAAAAGGCTAGAACTCGCGACCACAAGGTTGGAAGACGGCACGGCTGAGGCAGCGCCACGTGTGAGATCGGTAAAGGGCTCCTCCAGACAGGTGTGTGGGGTTTTCTCCTCGTTTAGGCCCAAGTGAAAGGATAAAAACACCAAAAAAAATAATAAAAATGCTCGAGAAGCCGCATAAGAATCCTCCAAAGGAACCAAGGCTAGAACTCATGACCACGTGATTGGGAAGCGGCAGGAAAGAGGCAGGGCAACGGGGGAGCTGGGAAAACATCTGCCTCCGGAGAGGTGTGTGGGGTTTTCTCATCATTTAGGACAACGTGAAAGGAAAAAAACAACAAAAAACGGTCGAGAGGCGCCACGGCGGAAAACCCAGTCTTTTTTTGGGTTGAGGCAGCATCACGGGGGAATTGGGAAGAGTAGGGGGAAGCTGTCACCAAATGCTCAGATAGCCCAGTGGTTAGCATTGCCACCTTGGAATGCTCAGGTCATGGGTTCGATTCCCCTGATGGCACTGAGGCAAAAGCTGGATGTGGAGATTGCTTCCGGAGTTAAAGGACCCAAGGAGTTTGGCAGCGGAGGACCTATGAAGATTGGTGACTGAGTTCGGCAGTGGAGGAGCTGGGAAGATTGGACAGAGGACCTGAAGAGTTGGGCAGTGGAGGACGTGTGGAGATCGGTGACTGAGCTGACAGGTGACCTGGTATGAGCGTTAATGGAGACGGCAAGGCTGGTGATTGAGGGAGAGGCTGTGGAGGCTGTGAAGGACCTGGGGAGATTGGGAAAGCCATGGGAGCTAAAGTGGGGAAGGAATCCTGAGTACAATGGCAGTGATGGTGGAGAGCATGTTGCTGCTTTTTCATAATAAAATAATATATATATTTTTACCATCAGCCACTACCACGACGACCAACCTACTTCTAGCCCAGTTGCAGCACCCCGCCCATTGTCTCCAGTTAAGCTGCTGGCCACAACACATCAACCTCCTCTTCCTAACTTCAGCTCCACTTCCCACGCCCTGCAGTTCTCCCCTCTGTAGGAAGCTGCTCCGACTGCTCTTTCTTACCTTCTGGGGCATGTCCAGACTTCTGCTCCACTGCCCACGCTCCGCAGTTCTCCCCTCTGTAGGAAGCTCTTTCTTACCTTCTGGGGCATGTCCAGATTGGAAGATTTCTTCTATAGCTGCTCTGGCCTGAATACTCTCCTTCTTACCTTCTGTGGCCTGTTCAGGCTGGGCAGATGCCCATATTTCCTCTCACCTTTCCGCTTGGTCTTGTTCATTTCCACGGCGACATCCACGTATCCTTTCAGTGCCTCGACATCGAGCACGGGAATCGAACCCACGACCCTTGCATTGCAAGGTGGCGACTCTAACCACTGGGCTATATGAGGAACTGTATGCAAGGCAGTGAAACCATGGCCATGTGCTGTCCTTGCACTAGGCCTGCAAGGCATTCGCTCTTGTGGTCAGTTACGATGCCATAATACAAAATGATACAAAATAAAAACGGTCAAGAGGCGCCACGGCCAAACCAGCTCCACGCCGGAAAACCCAACGTTTTAGGTTTTCTTACCATTTAGGCCCAAGTGACAAAGAAATAAATAAATAAAAATATTTAAATAACAAACTTCCAAAAGGGCAAGGGCTAGAACTCACGACCACAAGGTTGAAAGACGGCACGGCTAAGGCAGCGCCACATGTGAGGTAGGTAAAGGTACTCCTCCAGACAGGTGTGTGGGGTTTTCTCCTTGTTTAGGCCCAAGTGAAAGGATAAAAACACCAAAAAAAAAAAATGGTCGAGAAGCGGCGGAAAACCCAGCGTTTTAGGTTTTCTTACCATTTAGGCCCAAGTGACAAAAAAATAAATAAATAAATCTAAATATTTAAATAACAAACTTCCAAAATGGAAAGGGCTAGAACTCGCGACCACAAGGTTGGAAGACGGCACGGCTGAGGCAGCGCCACGTGTGAGCTCGGTAAAGGCTTGCTTCCAGACAGGTGTGTGGGGTTTTCTCCTTGTTTAGGCCCAAGTGAAAGGATAAAAACACCAAAAAATAAAAAATAAATGGTCGAGAAGTGGCAGAAAACCCAGCGTTTTAGGTTTTCTTACCATTTAGGCCCAAGTGACAAAAAAATAAATAAATAAATAAATCAAAATATTTAAATAACAAACTTCCAAAATGGAAAGGGCTAGAACTCGCGACCACAAGGTTGGAAGACGGCACGGCTGAGGCAGCGCCACGTGTGAGCTCGGTAAAGGGCTCCTCCAGACAGGTGTGTGGGGTTTTCTCCTCGTTTAGGCCCAAGTGAAAGGATAAAAACACCAAAAAAAAATTAATAAATGCTCGAGAAGCCGCATAAGAATCTTCCAAAGCAACCAAGGCTAGAACTCAGGACCACGTGATTGGGAAGCGGCAGGAAAGAGGCAGGGCAACGGGGGAGCTGGGAAAACATCTGCCTCCGGAGAGGTGTGTGGGGTTTTCTCATCATTTAGGACAACGTGAAAGGAAAAAAACAACAAAAAACGGTCGAGAGGCGCCACAGCGGAAAACCCAGGCTTTTTTTTGGGTTGAGGCAGCATTTAGGCCCAAGTGACAAAAAAATAAATAAATCAAAATATTTAAATAACAAACTTCCAAAAGGGAAAGGGCTAGAACTCGCGACCACAAGGTTGGAAGACGGCACGGCTGAGGCAGCGCCACGCGTGAGCTCGGTAAAGGTGCTCCTCCAGACAGGTGTGTGGGGTATTCTCCTTGTTTAGGCCCAAGTGAAAGGATAAAAACACCCAAAAATAAAAAATAAATGGTGATTGAGGGAGAGGCTGTGGAGGCTGTGAAGGACCTGGGGAGATTGGGAAAGCCATGGGAGCTAAAGTGGGGAAGGAATCCTGAGTACAATGGCAGTGATGGTGGAGAGCATGTTGCTGCTTTTTCATAATAAAATAATATATATATTTTTACCATCAGCCACTACCACGACGACCAACCTACTTCTAGCCCAGTTGCAGCACCCCGCCCATTGTCTCCAGTTAAGCTGCTGGCCACAACACATCAACCTCCTCTTCCTAACTTCAGCTCCACTTCCCACGCCCTGCAGTTCTCCCCTCTGTAGGAAGCTGCTCCGACTGCTCTTTCTTACCTTCTGGGGCATGTCCAGACTTCTGCTCCACTGCCCACGCTCCGCAGTTCTCCCCTCTGTAGGAAGCTCTTTCTTACCTTCTGGGGCATGTCCAGATTGGAAGATTTCTTCTCACCTGGTATAGCTGCTCTGGCCTGAATACTCTCCTTCTTACCTTCTGTGGCCTGTTCAGGCTGGGCAGATGCCCATATTTCCTCTCACCTTTCCGCTTGGTCTTGTTCATTTCCACGGCGACATCCACGTATCCTTTCAGTGCCTCGACATCGAGCACGGGAATCGAACCCACGACCCTTGCATTGCAAGGTGGCGACTCTAACCACTGGGCTATATGAGGAACTGTATGCAAGGCAGTGAAACCATGGCCATGTGCTGTCCTTGCACTAGGCCTGCAAGGCATTCGCTCTTGTGGTCAGTTACGATGCCATAATACAAAATGATACAAAATAAAAACGGTCAAGAGGCGCCACGGCCAAACCAGCTCCACGCCGGAAAACCCAACGTTTTAGGTTTTCTTACCATTTAGGCCCAAGTGACAAAGAAATAAATAAATAAAAATATTTAAATAACAAACTTCCAAAAGGGCAAGGGCTAGAACTCACGACCACAAGGTTGAAAGACGGCACGGCTAAGGCAGTGCCACATGTGAGCTAGGTAAAGGTACTCCTCCAGACAGGTGTGTGGGGTTTTCTCCTTGTTTAGGCCCAAGTGAAAGGATAAAAACACCAAAAAAAAAAAATCAAAATATTTAAATAACAAACTTCCAAAAGGGAAAGGGCTAGAACTCGCGACCACAAGGTTGGAAGACGGCACGGCTGAGGCAGCGCCACGCGTGAGCTCGGTAAAGGTGCTCCTCCAGACAGGTGTGTGGGGTATTCTCCTTGTTTAGGCCCAAGTGAAAGGATAAAAACACCCAAAAATAAAAAATAAATGGTCGAGAAGCGGCGGAAAACCCAGCGTTTTAGGTTTTCTTACCATTTAGGCCCAAGTGACAAAAAAATAAATAAATAAATCCAAATATTTAAATAACAAACTTCCAAAATGGAAAAGGCTAGAACTCGCGACCACAAGGTTGGAAGACGGCACGGCTGAGGCAGCGCCACGTGTGAGATCGGTAAAGGGCTCCTCCAGACAGGTGTGTGGGGTTTTCTCCTCGTTTAGGCCCAAGTGAAAGGATAAAAACACCAAAAAAAATAATAAAAATGCTCGAGAAGCCGCATAAGAATCCTCCAAAGGAACCAAGGCTAGAACTCATGACCACGTGATTGGGAAGCGGCAGGAAAGAGGCAGGGCAACGGGGGAGCTGGGAAAACATCTGCCTCCGGAGAGGTGTGTGGGGTTTTCTCATCATTTAGGACAACGTGAAAGGAAAAAAACAACAAAAAACGGTCGAGAGGCGCCACGGCGGAAAACCCAGTCTTTTTTTGGGTTGAGGCAGCATCACGGGGGAATTGGGAAGAGTAGGGGGAAGCTGTCACCAAATGCTCAGATAGCCCAGTGGTTAGCATTGCCACCTTGGAATGCTCAGGTCATGGGTTCGATTCCCCTGATGGCACTGAGGCAAAAGCTGGATGTGGAGATTGCTTCCGGAGTTAAAGGACCCAAGGAGTTTGGCAGCGGAGGACCTATGAAGATTGGTGACTGAGTTCGGCAGTGGAGGAGCTGGGAAGATTGGACAGAGGACCTGAAGAGTTGGGCAGTGGAGGACGTGTGGAGATCGGTGACTGAGCTGACAGGTGACCTGGTATGAGCGTTAATGGAGACGGCAAGGCTGGTGATTGAGGGAGAGGCTGTGGAGGCTGTGGAGGCTGTGGAGGCTGTGAAGGACCTGGGGAGATTGGGAAAGCCATGGGAGCTAAAGTGGGGAAGGAATCCTGAGTACAATGGCAGTGATGGTGGAGAGCATGTTGCTGCTTTTTCATAATAAAATAATATATATATTTTTACCATCAGCCACTACCACGACGACCAACCTACTTCTAGCCCAGTTGCAGCACCCCGCCCATTGTCTCCAGTTAAGCTGCTGGCCACAACACATCAACCTCCTCTTCCTAACTTCAGCTCCACTTCCCACGCCCTGCAGTTCTCCCCTCTGTAGGAAGCTGCTCCGACTGCTCTTTCTTACCTTCTGGGGCATGTCCAGATTGGAAGATTGGAAGATTTCTTCTCACCTGGTATAGCTGCTCTGGCCTGAATACTCTCCTTCTTACCTTCTGTGGCCTGTTCAGGCTGGGCAGATGCCCATATTTCCTCTCACCTTTCCGCTTGGTCTTGTTCATTTCCACGGCGACATCCACGTATCCTTTCAGTGCCTCGACATCGAGCACGGGAATCGAACCCACGACCCTTGCATTGCAAGGTGGCGACTCTAACCACTGGGCTATATGAGGAACTGTATGCAAGGCAGTGAAACCATGGCCATGTGCTGTCCTTGCACTAGGCCTGCAAGGCATTCGCTCTTGTGGTCAGTTACGATGCCATAATACAAAATGATACAAAATAAAAACGGTCAAGAGGCGCCACGGCCAAACCAGCTCCACGGCCAAACCAGCTCCACGCCGGAAAACCCAACGTTTTAGGTTTTCTTACCATTTAGGCCCAAGTGACAAAGAAATAAATAAATAAAAATATTTAAATAACAAACTTCCAAAAGGGCAAGGGCTAGAACTCACGACCACAAGGTTGAAAGACGGCACGGCTAAGGCAGCGCCACATGTGAGCTAGGTAAAGGTACTCCTCCAGACAGGTGTGTGGGGTTTTCTCCTTGTTTAGGCCCAAGTGAAAGGATAAAAACACCAAAAAATAAAAATAAAAATGGTCGAGAAGCGGCGGAAAACCCAGCGTTTTAGGTTTTCTTACCATTTAGGCCCAAGTGACAAAAAAATAAATAAATAAATCTAAATATTTAAATAACAAACTTCCAAAATGGAAAGGGCTAGAACTCGCGACCAAAAGGTTGGAAGACGGCACGGCTGAGGCAGCGCCACGTGTGAGCTCGGTAAAGGCTTGCTTCCAGACAGGTGTGTGGGGTTTTCTCCTTGTTTAGGCCCAAGTGAAAGGATAAAAACACCAAAAAATAAAAAAAAATGGTCGAGAAGTGGCAGAAAACCCAGCGTTTTAGGTTTTCTTACCATTTAGGCCCAAGTGACAAAAAAATAAATAAATCAAAATATTTAAATAACAAACTTCCAAAAGGGAAAGGGCTAGAACTCGCGACCACAAGGTTGGAAGACGGCACGGCTGAGGCAGCGCCACGCGTGAGCTCAGTAGTGCTCCTCCAGACAGGTGTGTGGGGTATTCTCCTTGTTTAGGCCCAAGTGAAAGGATAAAAACACCAAAAAATAAAAAATAAATGGTCGAGAAGTGGCGGAAAACCCAGCGTTTTAGGTTTTCTTACCATTTAGGCCCAAGTGACAAAAAAATAAATAAATAAATCCAAATATTTAAATAACAAACTTCCAAAATGGAAAAGGCTAGAACTCGCGACCACAAGGTTGGAAGACGGCACGGCTGAGGCAGCGCCACGTGTGAGATCGGTAAAGGGCTCCTCCAGACAGGTGTGTGGGGTTTTCTCCTCGTTTAGGCCCAAGTGAAAGGATAAAAACACCAAAAAAAATAATAAAAATGCTCGAGAAGCCGCATAAGAATCCTCCAAAGGAACCAAGGCTAGAACTCATGACCACGTGATTGGGAAGCGGCAGGAAAGAGGCAGGGCAACGGGGGAGCTGGGAAAACATCTGCCTCCGGAGAGGTGTGTGGGGTTTTCTCATCATTTAGGACAACGTGAAAGGAAAAAAACAACAAAAAACGGTCGAGAGGCGCCACGGCGGAAAACCCAGTCTTTTTTTGGGTTGAGGCAGCATCACGGGGGAATTGGGAAGAGTAGGGGGAAGCTGTCACCAAATGCTCAGATAGCCCAGTGGTTAGCATTGCCACCTTGGAATGCTCAGGTCATGGGTTCGATTCCCCTGATGGCACTGAGGCAAAAGCTGGATGTGGAGATTGCTTCCGGAGTTAAAGGACCTAAGGAGTTTGGCAGCGGAGGACCTATGAAGATTGGTGACTGAGTTCGGCAGTGGAGGAGCTGGGAAGATTGGACAGAGGACCTGAAGAGTTGGGCAGTGGAGGACGTGTGGAGATCGGTGACTGAGCTGACAGGTGACCTGGTATGAGCGTTAATGGAGACGGCAAGGCTGGTGACTGAGGGAGAGGCTGTGGAGGCTGTGAAGGACCTGGGGAGATTGGGAAAGCCATGGGGAAGGAATCCTGAGTACAATGGCAGTGATGGTGGAGAGCATGTTGCTGCTTTTTCATAATAAAATAATATATATATTTTTACCATCAGCCACTACCACGACGACCCACCTACTTCTAGCCCAGTTGCAGCACCCCGCCCATTGTCTCCAGTTAAGCTGCTGGCCACAACACATCAACCTCCTCTTCCTAACTTCAGCTCCACTTCCCACGCCCTGCAGTTCTCCCCTCTGTAGGAAGCTGCTCCGACTGCTCTTTCTTACCTTCTGGGGCATGTCCAGACTTCTGCTCCACTGCCCACGCTCCGCAGTTCTCCCCTCTGTAGGAAGCTCTTTCTTACCTTCTGGGGCATGTCCAGATTGGAAGATTTCTTCTCACCTGGTATAGCTGCTCTGGCCTGAATACTCTCCTTCTTACCTTCTGTGGCCTGTTCAGGCTGGGCAGATGCCCATATTTCCTCTCACCTTTCCGCTTGGTCTTGTTCATTTCCACGGCGACATCCACGTATCCTTTCAGTGCCTCGACATCGAGCACGGGAATCGAACCCACGACCCTTGCATTGCAAGGTGGCGACTCTAACCACTGGGCTATATGAGGAACTGTATGCAAGTCAGTGAAACCATGGCCATGTGCTGTCCTTGCACTAGGCCTGCAAGGCATTCGCTCTTGTGGTCAGTTACGATGCCATAATACAAAATGATACAAAATAAAAACGGTCAAGAGGCGCCACGGCCAAACCAGCTCCACGCCGGAAAACCCAACGTTTTAGGTTTTCTTACCATTTAGGCCCAAGTGACAAAGAAATAAATAAATAAATAAAAACATTTAAATAACAAACTTCCAAAAGGGCAAGGGCTAGAACTCACGACCACAAGGTTGAAAGACGGCACGGCTAAGGCAGCGCCACATGTGAGCTAGGTAAAGGTACTCCTCCAGACAGGTGTGTGGGGTTTTCTCCTTGTTTAGGCCCAAGTGAAAGGATAAAAACACCAAAAAAAAAAATGGTCGAAAAGCGGCGGAAAACCCAGCGTTTTAGGTTTTCTTACCATTTAGGCCCAAGTGACAAAAAAATAAATAAATAAATCTAAATATTTAAATAACAAACTTCCAAAATGGAAAGGGCTAGAACTCGCGACCACAAGGTTGGAAGACGGCACGGCTGAGGCAGCGCCACGTGTGAGCTCGGTAAAGGCTTGCTTGCAGACAGGTGTGTGGGGTTTTCTCCTTGTTTAGGCCCAAGTGAAAGGATAAAAACACCAAAAAATAAAAAATAAATGGTCGAGAAGTGGCAGAAAACCCAGCGTTTTAGGTTTTCTTACCATTTAGGCCCAAGTGACAAAAAAATAAATAAATAAATAAATCAAAATATTTAAATAACAAACTTCCAAAATGGAAAGGGCTAGAACTCGCGACCACAAGGTTGGAAGACGGCACGGCTGAGGCAGCGCCACGTGTGAGCTCGGTAAAGGGCTCCTCCAGACAGGTGTGTGGGGTTTTCTCCTCGTTTAGGCCCAAGTGAAAGGATAAAAACACCAAAAAAAAATTAATAAATGCTCGAGAAGCCGCATAAGAATCTTCCAAAGCAACCAAGGCTAGAACTCAGGACCACGTGATTGGGAAGCGGCAGGAAAGAGGCAGGGCAACGGGGGAGCTGGGAAAACATCTGCCTCCGGAGAGGTGTGTGGGGTTTTCTCATCATTTAGGACAACGTGAAAGGAAAAAAACAACAAAAAACGGTCGAGAGGCGCCACAGCGGAAAACCCAGGCTTTTTTTTGGGTTGAGGCAGCATTTAGGCCCAAGTGACAAAAAAATAAATAAATCAAAATATTTAAATAACAAACTTCCAAAAGGGAAAGGGCTAGAACTCGCGACCACAAGGTTGGAAGACGGCACGGCTGAGGCAGCGCCACGCGTGAGCTCGGTAAAGGTGCTCCTCCAGACAGGTGTGTGGGGTATTCTCCTTGTTTAGGCCCAAGTGAAAGGATAAAAACACCAAAAAATAAAAAATAAATGGTCGAGAAGTGGCGGAAAACCCAGCGTTTTAGGTTTTCTTACCATTTAGGCCCAAGTGACAAAAAAATAAATAAATAAATCCAAATATTTAAATAACAAACTTCCAAAATGGAAAAGGCTAGAACTCGCGACCACAAGGTTGGAAGACGGCACGGCTGAGGCAGCGCCACGTGTGAGATCGGTAAAGGGCTCCTCCAGACAGGTGTGTGGGGTTTTCTCCTCGTTTAGGCCCAAGTGAAAGGATAAAAACACCAAAAAAAATAATAAAAATGCTCGAGAAGCCGCATAAGAATCCTCCAAAGGAACCAAGGCTAGAACTCATGACCACGTGATTGGGAAGCGGCAGGAAAGAGGCAGGGCAACGGGGGAGCTGGGAAAACATCTGCCTCCGGAGAGGTGTGTGGGGTTTTCTCATCATTTAGGACAACGTGAAAGGAAAAAAACAACAAAAAACGGTCGAGAGGCGCCACGGCGGAAAACCCAGTCTTTTTTTGGGTTGAGGCAGCATCACGGGGGAATTGGGAAGAGTAGGGGGAAGCTGTCACCAAATGCTCAGATAGCCCAGTGGTTAGCATTGCCACCTTGGAATGCTCAGGTCATGGGTTCGATTCCCCTGATGGCACTGAGGCAAAAGCTGGATGTGGAGATTGCTTCCGGAGTTAAAGGACCTAAGGAGTTTGGCAGCGGAGGACCTATGAAGATTGGTGACTGAGTTCGGCAGTGGAGGAGCTGGGAAGATTGGACAGAGGACCTGAAGAGTTGGGCAGTGGAGGACGTGTGGAGATCGGTGACTGAGCTGACAGGTGACCTGGTATGAGCGTTAATGGAGACGGCAAGGCTGGTGATTGAGGGAGAGGCTGTGGAGGACCTGGGGAGATTGGGAAAGCCATGGGAGCTAAAGTGGGGAAGGAATCCTGAGTACAATGGCAGTGATGGTGGAGAGCATGTTGCTGCTTTTTCATAATAAAATAATATATATATTTTTACCATCAGCCACTACCACGACGACCAACCTACTTCTAGCCCAAATGCAGCACCCCGCCCATTGTCTCCAGTTAAGCTGCTGGCCACAACACATCAACCTCCTCTTCCTAACTTCAGCTCCACTTCCCACGCCCTGCAGTTCTCCCCTCTGTAGGAAGCTGCTCCGACTGCTCTTTCTTACCTTCTGGGGCATGTCCAGACTTCTGCTCCACTGCCCACGCTCCGCAGTTCTCCCCTCTGTAGGAAGCTCTTTCTTACCTTCTGGGGCATGTCCAGATTGGAAGATTTCTTCTCACCTGGTATAGCTGCTCTGGCCTGAATACTCTCCTTCTTACCTTCTGTGGCCTGTTCAGGCTGGGCAGATGCCCATATTTCCTCTCACCTATCCGCTTGGTCTTGTTCATTTCCACGGCGACATCCACGTATCCTTTCAGTGCCTCCGGGAATCGAACCCACGACCCTTGCATTGCAAGGTGGCGACTCTAACCACTGGGCTATATGAGGAACTGAATGCAAGGCAGTGAAACCATGGCCATGTGCTGTCCTTGCACTAGGCCTGCAAGGCATTCGCTCTTGTGGTCAGTTACGATGCCATAATACAAAATGATACAAAATAAAAACGGTCAAGAGGCGCCACGGCCAAACCAGCTCCACGCCGGAAAACCCAACGTTTTAGGTTTTCTTACCATTTAGGCCCAAGTGACAAAGAAATAAATAAATAAAAATATTTAAATAACAAACTTCCAAAAGGGCAAGGGCTAGAACTCACGACCACAAGGTTGAAAGACGGCACTGCTAAGGCAGCGCCACATGTGAGCTAGGTAAAGGTACTCCTCCAGACAGGTGTGTGGGGTTTTCTCCTTGTTTAGGCCCAAGTGAAAGGATAAAAACACCAAAAAAAAAATGGTCGAGAAGCGGCGGAAAACCCAGCGTTTTAGGTTTTCTTACCATTTAGGCCCAAGTGACAAAAAAATAAATAAATAAATCTAAATATTTAAATAACAAACTTCCAAAATGGAAAGGGCTAGAACTCGCGACCACAAGGTTGGAAGACGGCACGGCTGAGGCAGCGCCACGTGTGAGATCGGTAAAGGCTTGCTTCCAGACAGGTGTGTGGGGTTTTCTCCTTGTTTAGGCCCAAGTGAAAGGATAAAAACACCAAAAAATAAAAAATAAATGGTCGAGAAGTGGCAGAAAACCCAGCGTTTTAGGTTTTCTTACCATTTAGGCCCAAGTGACAAAAAAATAAATAAATAAATAAATCAAAATATTTAAATAACAAACTTCCAAAATGGAAAGGGCTAGAACTCGCGACCACAAGGTTGGAAGACGGCACGGCTGAGGCAGCGCCACGTGTGAGCTCGGTAAAGGGCTCCTCCAGACAGGTGTGTGGGGTTTTCTCCTCGTTTAGGCCCAAGTGAAAGGATAAAAACACCAAAAAATAAAAAATAAATGGTCGAGAAGTGGTAGAAAACCCAGCGTTTTAGGTTTTCTTACCATTTAGGCCCAAGTGACAAAAAAATAAATAAATAAATAAATCAAAATATTTAAATAACAAACTTCCAAAATGGAAAGGGCTAGAACTCGCGACCACAAGGTTGGAAGACGGCACGGCTGAGGCAGCGCCACGTGTGAGCTCGGCAAAGGGCTCCTCCAGACAGGTGTGTGGGGTTTTCTCCTCGTTTAGGCCCAAGTGAAAGGATAAAAACACCAAAAAAAAATTAATAAATGCTCGAGAAGCCGCATAAGAATCTTCCAAAGCAACCAAGGCTAGAACTCAGGACCACGTGATTGGGAAGCGGCAGGAAAGAGGCAGGGCAACGGGGGAGCTGGGAAAACATCTGCCTCCGGAGAGGTGTGTGGGGTTTTCTCATCATTTAGGACAACGTGAAAGGAAAAAAACAACAAAAAACGGTCGAGAGGCGCCACAGCGGAAAACCCAGGCTTTTTTTTGGGTTGAGGCAGCATCACGGGGGAATTGGGAAGAGTAGGGGGAAGCTGTCACCAAATGCTCAGATAGCCCAGTGGTTAGCATTGCCACCTTGGAATGCTCAGGTCATGGGTTCGATTCCCCTGATGGCACTGAGGCAAAAGCTGGATGTGGAGATTGCTTCCGGAGTTAAAGGACCTAAGGAGTTTGGCAGCGGAGGACCTATGAAGATTGGTGACTGAGTTCGGCAGTGGAGGAGCTGGGAAGATTGGACAGAGGACCTGAAGAGTTGGGCAGTGGAGGACGTGTGGAGATCGGTGACTGAGCTGACAGGTGACCTGGTATGAGCGTTAATGGAGACGGCAAGGCTGGTGATTGAGGGAGAGGCTGTGAAGGACCTGGGGAGATTGGGAAAGCCATGGGAGCTAAAGTGGGGAAGGAATCCTGAGTACAATGGCAGTGATGGTGGAGAGCATGTTGCTGCTTTTTCATAATAAAATAATATATATATTTTTACCATCAGCCACTACCACGACGACCAATCTACTTCTAGCCCAGTTGCAGCACCCCGCCCATTGTCTCCAGTTAAGCTTGTCATTTAGGACAACGTGAAAGGAAAAAAACAACAAAAAACGGTCGAGAGGCGCCACGGCGGAAAACCCAGTCTTTTTTTGGGTTGAGGCAGCATCACGGGGTAATTGGGAAGAGTAGGGGGAAGCTGTCACCAAATGCTCAGATAGCCCAGTGGTTAGCATTGCCACCTTGGAATGCTCAGGTCATGGGTTCGATTCCCCTGATGGCACTGAGGCAAAAGCTGGAAGTGGAGATTGCTTCCGGAGTTAAAGGACCTAAGGAGTTTGGCAGCGGAGGACCTATGAAGATTGGTGACTGAGTTCGGCAGTGGAGGAGCTGGGAAGATTGGACAGAGGACCTGAAGAGTTGGGCAGTGGAGGACGTGTGGAGATCGGTGACTGAGCTGACAGGTGACCTGGTATGAGCGTTAATGGAGACGGCAAGGCTGGTGATTGAGGGAGAGGCTGTGGAGGCTGTGAAGGACCTGGGGAGATTGGGAAAGCCATGGGAGCTAAAGTGGGGAAGGAATCCTGAGTACAATGGCAGTGATGGTGGAGAGCATGTTGCTGCTTTTTCATAATAAAATAATATATATATTTTTACCATCAGCCACTACCACGACGACCAACCTACTTCTAGCCCAGTTGCAGCACCCCGCCCATTGTCTCCAGTTAAGCTGCTGGCCACAACACATCAACCTCCTCTTCCTAACTTCAGCTCCACTTCCCACGCCCTGCAGTTCTCCCCTCTGTAGGAAGCTCTTTCTTACCTTCTGGGGCATGTCCAGATTGGAAGATTTCTTCTCACCTGGTTTAGCTGCTCTGGCCTGAATACTCTCTTTCTTACCTTCTGTGGCCTGTTCAGATGCCCATATTTCCTCTCACCTTTCCGCTTGGTCTTGTTCATTTCCACGGCGACATCCACGTATCCTTTCAGTGCCTCGACATCGAGCACGGGAATCGAACCCACGACCCTTGCATTGCAAGGTGGCGACTCTAACCACTGGGCTATATGAGGAACTGTATGCAAGGCAGTGAAACCATGGCCATGTGCTGTCCTTGCACTAGGCCTGCAAGGCATTCGCTCTTGTGGTCAGTTACGATGCCATAATACAAAATGATACAAAATAAAAACGGTCAAGAGGCGCCACGGCCAAACCAGCTCCACGCCGGAAAACCCAACGTTTTAGGTTTTCTTACCATTTAGGCCCAAGTGACAAAGAAATAAATAAATAAAAATATTTAAATAACAAACTTCCAAAAGGGCAAGGGCTAGAACTCACGACCACAAGGTTGAAAGACGGCACGGCTAAGGCAGCGCCACATGTGAGCTATGTAAAGGTACTCCTCCAGACAGGTGTGTGGGGTTTTCTCCTTGTTTAGGCCCAAGTGAAAGGATAAAAACACCAAAAAAAAAAAATGGTCGAGAAGCGGCGGAAAACCCAGCGTTTTAGGTTTTCTTACCATTTAGGCCCAAGTGACAAAAAAATAAATAAATAAATCTAAATATTTAAATAACAAACTTCCAAAATGGAAAGGGCTAGAACTCGCGACCACAAGGTTGGAAGACGGCACGGCTGAGGCAGCGCCACGTGTGAGCTCGGTAAAGGCTTGCTTCCAGACAGGTGTGTGGGGTTTTCTCCTTGTTTAGGCCCAAGTGAAAGGATAAAAACACCAAAAAATAAAAAATAAATGGTCGAGAAGTGGCAGAAAACCCAGCGTTTTAGGTTTTCTTACCATTTAGGCCCAAGTGACAAAAAAATAAATAAATAAATAAATCAAAATATTTAAATAACAAACTTCCAAAATGGAAAGGGCTAGAACTCGCGACCACAAGGTTGGAAGACGGCACGGCTGAGGCAGCGCCACGTGTGAGCTCGGTAAAGGGCTCCTCCAGACAGGTGTGTGGGGTTTTCTCCTCGTTTAGGCCCAAGTGAAAGGATAAAAACACCAAAAAAAAATTAATAAATGCTCGAGAAGCCGCATAAGAATCTTCCAAAGCAACCAAGGCTAGAACTCAGGACCACGTGATTGGGAAGCGGCAGGAAAGAGGCAGGGCAACGGGGGAGCTGGGAAAACATCTGCCTCCGGAGAGGTGTGTGGGGTTTTCTCATCATTTAGGACAACGTGAAAGGAAAAAAACAACAAAAAACGGTCGAGAGGCGCCACAGCGGAAAACCCAGGCTTTTTTTTGGGTTGAGGCAGCATTTAGGCCCAAGTGACAAAAAAATAAATAAATCAAAATATTTAAATAACAAACTTCCAAAAGGGAAAGGGCTAGAACTCGCGACCACAAGGTTGGAAGACGGCACGGCTGAGGCAGCGCCACGCGTGAGCTCGGTAAAGGTGCTCCTCCAGACAGGTGTGTGGGGTATTCTCCTTGTTTAGGCCCAAGTGAAAGGATAAAAACACCCAAAAATAAAAAATAAATGGTCGAGAAGCGGCGGAAAACCCAGCGTTTTAGGTTTTCTTACCATTTAGGCCCAAGTGACAAAAAAATAAATAAATAAATCCAAATATTTAAATAACAAACTTCCAAAATGGAAAAGGCTAGAACTCGCGACCACAAGGTTGGAAGACGGCACGGCTGAGGCAGCGCCACGTGTGAGATCGGTAAAGGGCTCCTCCAGACAGGTGTGTGGGGTTTTCTCCTCGTTTAGGCCCAAGTGAAAGGATAAAAACACCAAAAAAAATAATAAAAATGCTCGAGAAGCCGCATAAGAATCCTCCAAAGGAACCAAGGCTAGAACTCATGACCACGTGATTGGGAAGCGGCAGGAAAGAGGCAGGGCAACGGGGGAGCTGGGAAAACATCTGGAGACGGCAAGGCTGGTGATTGAGGGAGAGGCTGTGGAGGCTGTGAAGGACCTGGGGAGATTGGGAAAGCCATGGGAGCTAAAGTGGGGAAGGAATCCTGAGTACAATGGCAGTGGTGGAGAGCATGTTGCTGCTTTTTCATAATAAAATAATATATATATTTTTACCATCAGCCACTACCACGACGACCAACCTACTTCTAGCCCAGTTGCAGCACCCCGCCCATTGTCTCCAGTTAAGCTGCTGGCCACAACACATCAACCTCCTCTTCCTAACTTCAGCTCCACTTCCCACGCCCTGCAGTTCTCCCCTCTGTAGGAAGCTCTTTCTTACCTTCTGGGGCATGTCCAGATTGGAAGATTTCTTCTCACCTGGTTTAGCTGCTCTGGCCTGAATACTCTCTTTCTTACCTTCTGTGGCCTGTTCAGATGCCCATATTTCCTCTCACCTTTCCGCTTGGTCTTGTTCATTTCCACGGCGACATCCACGTATCCTTTCAGTGCCTCGACATCGAGCACGGGAATCGAACCCACGACCCTTGCATTGCAAGGTGGCGACTCTAACCACTGGGCTATATGAGGAACTGTATGCAAGGCAGTGAAACCATGGCCATGTGCTGTCCTTGCACTAGGCCTGCAAGGCATTCGCTCTTGTGGTCAGTTACGATGCCATAATACAAAATGATACAAAATAAAAACGGTCAAGAGGCGCCACGGCCAAACCAGCTCCACGCCGGAAAACCCAACGTTTTAGGTTTTCTTACCATTTAGGCCCAAGTGACAAAGAAATAAATAAATAAAAATATTTAAATAACAAACTTCCAAAAGGGCAAGGGCTAGAACTCACGACCACAAGGTTGAAAGACGGCACGGCTAAGGCAGCGCCACATGTGAGCTATGTAAAGGTACTCCTCCAGACAGGTGTGTGGGGTTTTCTCCTTGTTTAGGCCCAAGTGAAAGGATAAAAACACCAAAAAAAAAAAATGGTCGAGAAGCGGCGGAAAACCCAGCGTTTTAGGTTTTCTTACCATTTAGGCCCAAGTGACAAAAAAATAAATAAATAAATCTAAATATTTAAATAACAAACTTCCAAAATGGAAAGGGCTAGAACTCGCGACCACAAGGTTGGAAGACGGCACGGCTGAGGCAGCGCCACGTGTGAGCTCGGTAAAGGCTTGCTTCCAGACAGGTGTGTGGGGTTTTCTCCTTGTTTAGGCCCAAGTGAAAGGATAAAAACACCAAAAAATAAAAAATAAATGGTCGAGAAGTGGCAGAAAACCCAGCGTTTTAGGTTTTCTTACCATTTAGGCCCAAGTGACAAAAAAATAAATAAATAAATAAATCAAAATATTTAAATAACAAACTTCCAAAATGGAAAGGGCTAGAACTCGCGACCACAAGGTTGGAAGACGGCACGGCTGAGGCAGCGCCACGTGTGAGCTCAGTAAAGGGCTCCTCCAGACAGGTGTGTGGGGTTTTCTCCTCGTTTAGGCCCAAGTGAAAGGATAAAAACACCAAAAAAAAATTAATAAATGCTCGAGAAGCCGCATAAGAATCTTCCAAAGCAACCAAGGCTAGAACTCAGGACCACGTGATTGGGAAGCGGCAGGAAAGAGGCAGGGCAACGGGGGAGCTGGGAAAACATCTGCCTCCGGAGAGGTGTGTGGGGTTTTCTCATCATTTAGGACAACGTGAAAGGAAAAAAACAACAAAAAACGGTCGAGAGGCGCCACAGCGGAAAACCCAGGCTTTTTTTTGGGTTGAGGCAGCATTTAGGCCCAAGTGACAAAAAAATAAATAAATCAAAATATTTAAATAACAAACTTCCAAAAGGGAAAGGGCTAGAACTCGCGACCACAAGGTTGGAAGACGGCACGGCTGAGGCAGCGCCACGCGTGAGCTCGGTAAAGGTGCTCCTCCAGACAGGTGTGTGGGGTATTCTCCTTGTTTAGGCCCAAGTGAAAGGATAAAAACACCCAAAAATAAAAAATAAATGGTCGAGAAGCGGCGGAAAACCCAGCGTTTTAGGTTTTCTTACCATTTAGGCCCAAGTGACAAAAAAATAAATAAATAAATCCAAATATTTAAATAACAAACTTCCAAAATGGAAAAGGCTAGAACTCGCGACCACAAGGTTGGAAGACGGCACGGCTGAGGCAGCGCCACGTGTGAGCTCGGTAAAGGGCTCCTCCAGACAGGTGTGTGGGGTTTTCTCCTCGTTTCGGCCCAAGTGAAAGGATAAAAACACCAAAAAAAAATTAATAAATGCTCGAGAAGCCGCATAAGAATCTTCCAAAGCAACCAAGGCTAGAACTCAGGACCACGTGATTGGGAAGCGGCAGGAAAGAGGCAGGGCAACGGGGGAGCTGGGAAAACATCTGCCTCCGGAGAGGTGTGTGGGGTTTTCTCATCATTTAGGACAACGTGAAAGGAAAAAAACAACAAAAAACGGTCGAGAGGCGCCACGGCGGAAAACCCAGTCTTTTTTTGGGTTGAGGCAGCATCACGGGGGAATTGGGAAGAGTAGGGGGAAGCTGTCACCAAATGCTCAGATAGCCCAGTGGTTAGCATTGCCACCTTGGAATGCTCAGGTCATGGGTTCGATTCCCCTGATGGCACTGAGGCAAAAGCTGGATGTGGAGATTGCTTCCGGAGTTAAAGGACCTAAGGAGTTTGGCAGCGGAGGACCTATGAAGATTGGTGACTGAGTTCGGCAGTGGAGGAGCTGGGAAGATTGGACAGAGGACCTGAAGAGTTGGGCAGTGGAGGACGTGTGGAGATCGGTGACTGAGCTGACAGGTGACCTGGTATGAGCGTTAATGGAGACGGCAAGGCTGGTGATTGAGGGAGAGGCTGTGGAGGCTGTGAAGGACCTGGGGAGATTGGGAAAGCCATGGGAGCTAAAGTGGGGAAGGAATCCTGAGTACAATGGCAGTGATGGTGGAGAGCATGTTGCTGCTTTTTCATAATAAAATAATATATATATTTTTACCATCAGCCACTACCACGACGACCAACCTACTTCTAGCCCAGTTGCAGCACCCCGCCCATTGTCTCCAGTTAAGCTGCTGGCCACAACACATCAACCTCCTCTTCCTAACTTCAGCTCCACTTCCCACGCCCTGCAGTTCTCCCCTCTGTAGGAAGCTGCTCCGACTGCTCTTTCTTACCTTCTGGGGCATGTCCAGATTGGAAGATTTCTTCTCACCTGGTATAGCTGCTCTGGCCTGAATACTCTCCTTCTTACCTTCTGTGGCCTGTTCAGGCTGGGCAGATGCCCATATTTCCTCTCACCTTTCCGCTTGGTCTTGTTCATTTCCACGGCGACATCCACGTATCCTTTCAGTGCCTCGACATCGAGCACGGGAATCGAACCCACGACCCTTGCATTGCAAGGTGGCGACTCTAACCACTGGGCTATATGAGGAACTGTATGCAAGGCAGTGAAACCATGGCCATGTGCTGTCCTTGCACTAGGCCTGCAAGGCATTCGCTCTTGTGGTCAGTTACGATGCCATAATACAAAATGATACAAAATAAAAACGGTCAAGAGGCGCCACGGCCAAACCAGCTCCACGCCGGAAAACCCAACGTTTTAGGTTTTCTTACCATTTAGGCCCAAGTGACAAAGAAATAAATAAATAAAAATATTTAAATAACAAACTTCCAAAAGGGCAAGGGCTAGAACTCACGACCACAAGGTTGAAAGACGGCACGGCTAAGGCAGCGCCACATGTGAGCTAGGTAAAGGTACTCCTCCAGACAGGTGTGTGGGGTTTTCTCCTTGTTTAGGCCCAAGTGAAAGGATAAAAACACCAAAAAAAAAAATGGTCGAGAAGCGGCGGAAAACCCAGCGTTTTAGGTTTTCTTACCATTTAGGCCCAAGTGACAAAAAAATAAATAAATAAATCTAAATATTTAAATAACAAACTTCCAAAATGGAAAGGGCTAGAACTCGCGACCACAAGGTTGGAAGACGGCACGGCTGAGGCAGCGCCACGTGTGAGCTCGGTAAAGGCTTGCTTCCAGACAGGTGTGTGGGGTTTTCTCCTTGTTTAGGCCCAAGTGAAAGGATAAAAACACCAAAAAATAAAAAATAAATGGTCGAGAAGTGGCAGAAAACCCAGCGTTTTAGGTTTTCTTACCATTTAGGCCCAAGTGACAAAAAAATAAATAAATAAATAAATCAAAATATTTAAATAACAAACTTCCAAAATGGAAAGGAAAAAAACAACAAAAAACGGTCGAGAGGCGCCACAGCGGAAAACCCAGGCTTTTTTTTGGGTTGAGGCAGCATTTAGGCCCAAGTGACAAAAAAATAAATAAATCAAAATATTTAAATAACAAACTTCCAAAAGGGAAAGGGCTAGAACTCGCGACCACAAGGTTGGAAGACGGCACGGCTGAGGCAGCGCCACGCGTGAGCTCGGTAAAGGTGCTCCTCCAGACAGGTGTGTGGGGTATTCTCCTTGTTTAGGCCCAAGTGAAAGGATAAAAACACCCAAAAATAAAAAATAAATGGTCGAGAAGCGGCGGAAAACCCAGCGTTTTAGGTTTTCTTACCATTTAGGCCCAAGTGACAAAAAAATAAATAAATAAATCCAAATATTTAAATAACAAACTTCCAAAATGGAAAAGGCTAGAACTCGCGACCACAAGGTTGGAAGACGGCACGGCTGAGGCAGCGCCACGTGTGAGATCGGTAAAGGGCTCCTCCAGACAGGTGTGTGGGGTTTTCTCCTCGTTTAGGCCCAAGTGAAAGGATAAAAACAGGGCAAGGGCTAGAACTCACGACCACAAGGTTGAAAGACGGCACGGCTAAGGCAGCGCCACATGTGAGCTAGGTAAAGGTACTCCTCCAGACAGGTGTGTCTAAATAAATAAATAAATCAAAATATTTAAATAACAAACTTCCAAAATGGAAAGGAAAAAAACAACAAAAAACGGTCGAGAGGCGCCACAGCGGAAAACCCAGGCTTTTTTTTGGGTTGAGGCAGCATTTAGGCCCAAGTGACAAAAAAATAAATAAATCAAAATATTTAAATAACAAACTTCCAAAAGGGAAAGGGCTAGAACTCGCGACCACAAGGTTGGAAGACGGCACGGCTGAGGCAGCGCCACGCGTGAGCTCGGTAAAGGTGCTCCTCCAGACAGGTGTGTGGGGTATTCTCCTTGTTTAGGCCCAAGTGAAAGGATAAAAACACCCAAAAATAAAAAATAAATGGTCGAGAAGCGGCGGAAAACCCAGCGTTTTAGGTTTTCTTACCATTTAGGCCCAAGTGACAAAAAAATAAATAAATAAATCCAAATATTTAAATAACAAACTTCCAAAATGGAAAAGGCTAGAACTCGCGACCACAAGGTTGGAAGACGGCACGGCTGAGGCAGCGCCACGTGTGAGATCGGTAAAGGGCTCCTCCAGACAGGTGTGTGGGGTTTTCTCCTCGTTTAGGCCCAAGTGAAAGGATAAAAACACCAAAAAAAATAATAAAAATGCTCGAGAAGCCGCATAAGAATCCTCCAAAGGAACCAAGGCTAGAACTCATGACCACGTGATTGGGAAGCGGCAGGAAAGAGGCAGGGCAACGGGGGAGCTGGGAAAACATCTGCCTCCGGAGAGGTGTGTGGGGTTTTCTCATCATTTAGGACAACGTGAAAGGAAAAAAACAACAAAAAACGGTCGAGAGGCGCCACGGCGGAAAACCCAGTCTTTTTTTGGGTTGAGGCAGCATCACGGGGGAATTGGGAAGAGTAGGGGGAAGCTG